>NW_008751784.1:340166-398189 GCF_000715545.1 Opisthorchis viverrini
GGACGATTAGGGTCTTCAACCAAAGCCTTTGGCTCAAAAGCCTAACCGCAAGGTAGCGGTGTTTGGCGGGAAATGCAAATGCATTACCATTTCTACGGAACAAGTCGCCACATGTTCCAACCCCCAACCTGGAGGGCCAGGAGACTGTGTTCGTCAGACCTCTAACCATTGACCAACCTGGTATGAGAGACTCTGTGAGTGTCGCGGGACACTCTCCAGTATAGCTCAGTGGATCGCTGAGGTGCGCAAACCGTCACACCACGGTAAGGTCCAGTCTCTTCGTGACGGGGTCCAGTCTCTTCGTGACGAAGATGCGTTTTTCACTCAGGTGCAATATCTGGTTGTCTCACATAAAGTAAGCCAACATGAAGAAAATTTGCAACTCCATGGTCGAATGACCGTTTTCCACCGTCCTAAGGAAGTAGGCCTCCGGGGAGGGAATGGGTTTAGCCGGGTCCCGAAGTGGGAAAACACTAAAACATACTCGTCACCCCCCACGTCTACTTCTGCAGTGTTATCAGGAATCACTGATAAAATATTCGTAAACTTTTCTGGTTAAGCCTCTTCATCCACTCCTATCGATTGCAATCAATGCCAATTTTCGTGTTCTTCGAAGATAGGTGATTCAAACCTCCAAAGAGCATACTGAATGTCTGATTTTCAATGGCCCCCAGCTGACCTGCGAAATCCAATATGGGTTTTTCGTTCAACTGGTTTTTCATATGAAGAAACGAGAGACCTCTTTCCCTCGTTCCCTCTTGCGAGCTTCTACATAACTGATGAATGACCGAGATGACAGTGGTGCTGGCTCCCTCGATCGATGCAGTAATTGCTTCACCACGTTGAGGAAATTCTAGACAGACTTTCAAGCTTAGGATCGTAGTGTAGGCTCGCACGCACATGTGGCTCCGTCCTCAAATGTAGGGTTCAAACAAGCTTTGAAGCTTCGAGCGTTATTCGTGACCCGTAAAAGCGCACCCACATGAAAGCATCGGTGTTCTATTTTGGTTGAACCAGTGATCGACCAAAGGAACAAGCCATATTGCGATACTAAAACAAGGCCAAAGTGAGACAAAGGAAAGCAGTCTGAAACGCGAATATTGTTCACTCGGCAGTCTATACGCACAAACCGTTGTGAAAACACAACAGTACACCAGCGCGTTGACAAAATCACTAATTGGAATGAAGAAGGGATATTAGGTAAACAAGTCTGCCGGTCGGTAATGCAGTGTCCATCTGATAGGAGTTTTTGGCCTAGCGGTACTGCGTTTGATGTCCCCTGTCCGGTTCAGTGAGGTGCTTCAATATGTACGGGCAAGTTTCAGAGGTGCATCCTCATTCCCACGTGCGGTGTCAAGTGCGTGACATTTAATGGCATTTGTCGAAATAAGAACAACGGAATACACTAAGTAAACCAATGCGATAATCGTTCTGGGAGGGTTGTGCATTGGAGAACTGGTCACTGTAGCAACTAGAACAGTTTGTCAAAAACACAATTTCCACTGAATTTTCAAGATTTCAAAAGAACTATCATAAGTGATCACGTTAGCAGGGACTGCTCTGACAAAGAGATGCTATACGAGGGCCAAGATGTTTCCTAATCCAGTGAGACGTTTACCATTTTACGTTTTAGAAGTGCTGAATGTTTGGTTCAATTATGCTATTAGTTGCCAGCGTGAATACGCTGTGTGTCAAGACATTCCCTCAAAACGATCAGACCTAATACTGGTTCCGAATGGTTTGCGGTGGCAGTCATTAAATTGATAACATGGCATGCTGACCAAAAATCGATACCAATTCACTTGACCTGCATAAACGGGGTTGTTTCCCACGGTTTCTAAGTTGTTCATCAAGTCATTCGCATATTGTCCATATACAGAAACCAGGCAGGCTGCACACTAGTTGGTAGCCTTCAAAAAGGGGACATTCCAAAACGCGTAAAAATTCGGTCGATGTGGTTTTCGAAGAGTGGTCAGTCAAAATGACGTCGCCCCTGAGAGGCTCCGTTGAAAACCCATCATTAGGTGGTGATCGCCCTATGATTAGACTGTGATAGTAACCATGCAACTCTAGGTCAGTGCGCTAACAAACTGACCAAACACTTTGGCTACAAACATGGTCACCTTGCAACTAATTCAATTCTACAAGCAATATGTTTACGAGCTTAAGATAGCCCGGCGATTGCGCTACGAAGCAACTGACCGAAAGGTTTTTGGTCCGATCCGAAACCCGGCTTTTCGATCGCTCCTGTCTAGACTAGGGTAACCTGACTGTATTTCAGCCCTCGTGCTCCCTTAGGGCAGCATTGCAGCTAGGAACCGAAATAGCTTTTGCACCATTATTCTATTCACTAAACAACATTTCAAATGTCTCCTAGTTTTTCGGAAGCTCATGTTCGAAAAATCACCCATTTAAGTAACAAACTGACAGGGATGTAACAAAAAAAGAATGACATTTCGGTCATAATAAAAGTGGGTAGGACGTTTGAACCCAACGTGAGAAACCGGAAACATTTCAGTTAACGAGAAACGAACCCCAAACAGTGGGCGCAAAAAAACTCACATTTCATTTTGCACAACAATTCGAATTAAAGATATGTCTACTTCGTCGATATGAAGAATGAGGCTGTACATCTGAAAAACAGAGAGAGAATGGAAAAGTAACGTAAATATAGCGCTCCTTTCTCACAAGAAGCTAGAAACAACGTTTTTCCTACAGAAATATATATGATTTTCTAATTTTTTCAAACCAATGGGCAAGCATCAAACACTTTCTTGGAAACGGCCAACCAATGACCGTGTCATTCTGTTGATATGAGTCTTCCAACAGGCCGGTAACATCTGCTGGATTCCAATGAACAAGTCGGGATCGTATCACTCTTGTTCCACAGAAAAGAAGTTCATTAATCGAACATACATCGAATGGGCATCAAAATTAATGGCTTCCCATTGTTAAATGATGGATCTGGCTGCAAAGAACCCAAAGGACAGCTCGAACAGATGAGTGACAGAGCATGCGTATAATGAAAAAAACTACAAAAGAAAACCGGTTGATCGTACAGGCAAAAAGTGAAAAGTATGGAGTAAATAAAAACTGATGCGGGTGTCACAGAAAGAATATTAGCGAGCTGGGAAGAAAGTCTCTTCCGGTTGAATAAAAATCATGTTTGGGGTTAAGCCAAGAAATTTGTTTGAAACGTCCCAGCACCCCAGTTATAAAGTAGGCACGAAGAACCTGTGACGAGCGCGCTCGGCTAGCCAGTATGCTCAAAAGTGGCACGGGTTCTCAGTAGGGTTACAAGTAAGACTGAAAGCTGGCCAGTCGAACGGGTTGAGGTGATGGAATATAAGTCAGCTCTGGATAAGGTGTGATCTATGAACCGCTGTGTTGTCTTTTCTAAGTACCGGGATATCCTACCAGAACCCCCCGCGCTACCTTCACGATGCACCTCAGGCGCAGCGTCAAATAAGCACACTATAATTATAGCTGCAGTGCGAGACACAAGCACTCACACCACATCCAATCAAAATCAGCGCCAGCTTCCGTCTACATAGTACATGCGAAGAGGCGGAGAGTGGAGAATAAGAACAAAGCCGTTCAATTCGTATTCCCTAATCGGCACTTCACATCCAGTTTTGCCCAAGCGATGTGCTAAGCTGAACTATCTGAAAGGGATAGAATCCTGATAGCACTGAAGGAAGCTTTCATCAAGCCTGTTCGTTTCATTAACCGAACAAACAAGCCCACGAGACAAAAATTCACACACCAGGTGTTCGTGAAAACAACAGAGAGACCAATGTTGCGGAATATTGGACTATCAGGGGATTCTCGGTGGTCGCTAAATTGCTGAAGTTCAAGGGAACAAGAAAAAGTGTATAGCTGGTGTGAACAACGAAGATGAAGAGAAATTCACAACCCAAGAGGTGACCACACGTTAAATATTCTCTGTTAGGGTGAATCCACTGTATGCTTCTGAATATTCTGAACGCACGGGGTCGGTTATAAGTGGGTGATAAGCAGTGCATTAATCATGGCCAGCTGAAGACATCTAACGAAGTACTGGTGGAGCTATCGGAATTTGAGCAGTTACGTTTCGAGCAATTGTTTGACAAACGAGATGAAGTGCACTTAGTAGAGTGCATAGTCATAGTTCATAGTCTTTTGATTTAATATCTGAGCCGATTTCCGTAATGTTTAGCCGTAAGCTGATGTAGGCATCCTTATGTAGCGTTCAGCTGTAGCACCCTTCCGGTGCCTAGCTGCCATGCCACCCGAAGGAAGCACGAGGGCTTGGATACTGCCAGGTTGCCCAAGCCTAGACAGGGGAAGTCGAGTGGCGGAGGTCGGATTCGAACCACGGACCTTCCGGTCAGTAAATTGCGCTCTAACCACTTGGGCCATCTCGCATCCTTATGTCCCACCGACTCGTGTCATCACAAGTGACATTTGAGAAAAAGTAGCTAGTCGAAATACGTGCGGACACGTGGGCAGTGGCATTGTTCATTGATATATACCATCATAAAGGCAGAGTTACCTGCAACGGCCATCCATACAAAAGACCAAAACTTCGCATTACCAGCCTCCAAAGTAATGGATCTTCGGCAGCAATGAGTAAGCGGAGTTACTGCAAGCAACCATCGTCACATTCGTTGGTCTACTTGCTGAACTGGGCAATTTAGTTGCGGATGAACGGCCACTTATACAACCTCGCTTAAGATAGTCTCTGAAACAGAACCAACCTCTACTGTTTGACTCTAATTTCTGAGTCCTGTATGGAAAAAAACTAGTAGCAATTCAGTTCAGTTTAATATAGCCTTTCGCGTCAACTACTTAGAAAAATCGTACTTAGTCACCAGAGCATTTGAGCACTGTCAGTGAACGATGATGAATCGGGTTGATCAGGATCTTTGATGACGAAAATCATCAGGCAAAAAGTAGAGTGAAGGTTATAAGATAAACGAGTGAATGAAAGTACACTATCGGGATGGCAACATCCTTACGGCATTCGGAATAGACCAAAACTGTAGATCGTAGGACCCAATGCTAAGAGGAAACTTTCAGCTTCCTCATGTTTGATTTCCAGATTATACCTTCTTCCGATTGAAGCGGGCTTCGGCAAACAGGGCGCATTTGGTATGCGAAAAACATGGGACAGAAATGGCGCTAGACAGAGTTTCTAGTCACCTGGTCAAAGACAACTGCGCGTGACTAAAGCATTGCCATGTTGCTAAAATTGGGGACGGAAAAGGCTCTGAACAATGCTCCTGGTTCGCCCACAACTATCTATCTCAAGACCATAAGCTCAACTGATGAATGCCACGCGATGTGTACGGGGTTTCTCACGTGTGTGTAGAACGGTAATAAGAGTCAGCCCGGTTCATGAAGATCACAGAAATGAGTTCCAAATTAACAAGGATATCGCGAAGCGAGACAGCGGCTATAAAGTGAAGAAGAGTGAGCTTGACATGTTGTACGCTTACGAATGCGAGTAGCGTGCTTCAGTATTATTTTTATCGACCGGGAAGATAGAGGCTCAACTAGAAACAATCATAGTTTTGCCAACTTAGTGCAAAAAGGAGCACACTACTGTACGCTACTGATAAATTCATTGCAGTGGGAGAGCAAATACACGGGTTGAGACCATGTTCCAATCGTTTATGCATATGTCCCTCAGAAAAAAACATACCCATTCAATACGGGCAAGGAGAAGTCGGCGCTTCCTGGCAAATTTGACGTGAACTGTGGGATGGTAGCCGAAGTCCCGCGAAGTAGTAGAGGCCGTTTGTTCCGTCATGCTGGTTGCCTATGAAGCCCAAAATCAATAGGAAGACCATTAACCTCCGGCAACGCACTCATGAAGACACCTTAAGGAACCTTTGCCAGCCTACAATGGAGTACACCCACAATGGAAGTAAACAAGTGAATGTGAGCCTACTCTTTGACGGGCAACTGGTGCTGTAATTATGCGAAGATACGAGGATGGTGAAACCAAAGTTTGGTGCCTGCTTACGACCCTTGGCAATCGGTTGGTCACGAGTCGAGGGAACGAAACCAGTGGCGCGGTTAACAGGCTCTGAAACAATTGGTCAGCATTAAGGACAAACTGCTGACTTTCTAACGACTGACAAAGCAGTAATGCCCTTCCCCACCTATTCAACAGTAGGTAATGTAACCCACTAGCAGAACAAACTCAGCAGTTGTTGTCTACAGTCACACGTCCGGGAATAAAGTGACTTGTAGATGCCTCTTCTACGGTCACGACAAGAGATTTAATCCACTACATTCTCATACACAAAGCAGGCTTCTGTAACCGAATTGTATGGTTTGTCATGCACAGCAAATCGACAACACCTACCGGATTTTCCGTCGAATTTTCGCTGACCAGCTCCGACTCGCAGCTACCGGAGGACAAGGCCGAGGCTAGCGAAAGCTCCACGACGACTCGCGGACAGTGGACATTCGATCTGGTCATACGTCCAAGAGAAGAGCTAGTATCCACAGCAGCTGCAACATTGGCGGAAGGTTGTGAAACGAGGGACGATGAAGGACTTGCTTCCCGTTTCATCGATGCAGCTGGATCCTCGTTTGCCGGTGTGTTATCCGGCGACTGTGAATGACGTAGAGCTGGTACTAAGGCCAACGGAACAACAAACCTACGCTTGAGCGAACTAAAGTGGAAATGGTCGCTGTCCGTAAGGTTCTCAGGAGACAACGGACTGGGCATGTGCATTATAGGAGGTAGCTGACCAGGGAGTGGCGGGCCGTTTCTTGGTTGCCTGGATCGTTCAGCGGTTGCTTGTCGTAGCCATCGGACTGCAAAATAGTAGTCCTAAAACAAAAATCAACCAAAGTAGTAATGGTGCTACAACTAAAATTCCAGGATAACTGTAAACGTCAACAAGAAAACAAACACTTAACGACTGAACAGTTGACAGACCGCTCTAATATACAAGGTCTTGATATGGCTGGCTAAAATAGAAGAGGAAATAGGACACAGTGTACTTTTCTGATGGACTGATTAATTACTGTCGGAATTCAGATATGAGTTAAACTGCTGCAAGTCATTGGTAAAAGCACGTGCTCAAGATATTCAAGGAACTATGAAAAAAATCACATAAGCAGCGTAACGATGATTTTCGTAGGCTTTTGGAGATTCACCGCACGGGAGCACACAATGACCGTAAAAGACATGTGCTCGCTATAAAATGTTACATATAAAAGGTGCTCTTCGACAGTCATGCCAGCGAAGAATAGGATGGTGGGAATACCTGGCGCATAGGCAGCCATGCTTGAATCACGAGCTGATAAGAAAAAAGTGTATCAACTAAGATTTGCCTACCAACTCAGTGAGCACGTTCCCGAAGTAATATTCATAACATACGAATCCAGAGTCCGATGAGTGCACTCATGCGCTATCCGTTTATTCCATGAGCTAAAAGAAATGAATATGGCCTTCTGCGGTTGTGATAAATAAAAATAATCGTTCAGCTTAAACACCGTTTCCATGTCCAGCCGCTGGGGGGGGGGGTGAGATACTACCAGATTGCCCAAGCTTAGACAAGGATCGTCGAAATGCCGGGGTTGGGTTCGAACCACGGACCTTTCGGTTACTGAGTATGCGCATCAACCTGTGAGCTTTCTCGAACACTGTACGTGTACAGAAAAACAATGAGTATCTTTGCTGGCTAGTAAACCTAAACGCCAAATAAAGAACACACCAAGGCTAGAAACAGATGAATAACTACTGGTCACGCGAAATCAGGTCAACAACTTACTTGTACATAAGGGTTGGATACTATCAGAGGCCGCAGATGCATGAGAAGTACACCGATCGACTCGAACCTAGTCATCCAACTTCCCACGTTAGGATCAAACGGTTCGTTTGAATCTGCATCCGCACCCATAGTTTCATCAGCCTTCACGTACTGAACCCACATGGGATTCGCAGGACGAACAACAGATCGGACGGCTGGTGCGTAATGGAGTCCTGACGGCGGTGGTGGCGGCGGCGGAACACAAAATTGAAGAGGTGGATGGGATGTTTGTCTGACTAAAGTTGGATGCGTTTGTGTGCCACCACCGGCGAAACGCATAGCAGGTGAAGGTAACAGTGGAACACGCATGCCCGGAGTGATGGGTGGCGGGAAAAGCTGTAGGATCCTGGGATCACGAACCATATTTGCGGTTCTGCTAATAAAAATACGGATACAGATGAAATGACAACATGGCAGCAGACATGGTGGTCTTCTTCCACCAAACAAGGCGTGTTTTCTTGACACTCCAATAAACAGCACCATTTTGAAATATCGGGTTACTTCACTACGATGACCACTGATTTAAGAAGATCGTCTCAGAGCGCATCACATGATCGAAGAGTAGCCAGATCGAAAGTGCGGTTCGAGTTTCATACTTAAAATAGATCACTAACGAGCAGTTTCTGCCTGTTGGCCGGAAAAAGCAGGGGAACGACTGACGCTTATGCCACTACTTATTCAAATAAAAAACAGGCTCATTGCTCAGGTAAGGTGACCAGTAAAATGACGGCGAAGGGAGTTATGAAATCTTTAAAGAGAAACTTTCTGGCAAATCATTCGACTCAGTTAATGGCGTTCCTGTTGGACTACATGACATCGGCGAAGGCTTCCACTCAGGTTGTGTTCTACCCACGAAAGCTCACATTCTTTATCAACGACCTCGCGCTTCTGCCAGTGGTACAATTCCCCAACCTTCTTCTAATTTTAATTCTTCGTATAGATTTGCATCATCTTGGATTAGAGGTAACCAGGTGCATTCCACCAGTCTATTGAATAGCAGTATCCCATTGTTCAGCTGTACCACCTTTTCGGTACTTAGCTGCCAGGCCAATGGGGGATACGAGGGCTGGGATGCCGCCAGGTTGCCCAAGCCTACCGCGGAGCGAGACGCTGAGGTTGGCTTCCGGTCCCCAAGCTGGAGCCTTAATCACTCAGCTATCTCGACGCCCGTCCATAGCACAGACATTCATGATGGGGCTTAGTGAACAACATTCAGCAGCAACATGCATTTTCAGTGAAGTGTTCTGCCCACGAAAGCTCACATTCTTTATCAACGACCTCGCGCTTCTGCCAGTGGTACAATTCCCCAACCTTCTTCTAATTTTAATTCTTCGTATAGATTTGCATCATCTTGGATTAGAGGTAACCAGGTGCATTCCACCAGTCTATTGAATAGCAGTATCCCATTGTTCAGCTGTACCACCTTTTCGGTACTTAGCTGCCAGGCCAATGGGGGATACGAGGGCTGGGATGCCGCCAGGTTGCCCAAGCCTACCGCGGAGCGAGACGCTGAGGTTGGCTTCCGGTCCCCAAGCTGGAGCCTTAATCACTCAGCTATCTCGACGCCCGTCCATAGCACAGAAATTCATGATGGGGCTTACTGAACAACATTCAGCAGCAACATGCATTTTCAGTGAATCCACACAAGTTTCTACTACCCGTCGATATTTCTTCGCCTAAAATATGTTGACTACATTAAAATCTTTAAATCAACCAACTGCTCACTCTTAACTTCAGTTTCCAACAAGCGTGACAAGCTCCGCATTCAAGGCAGCTGGTCGTGGGAAGGTTCGAAGTCCGAAACTAACCCTAGCTTTTCGAATGTTCCTCAAGCGTGGGAGTATCTCGGGAGTGGTCTTTGTTCTTCCTTCG
Organism: Opisthorchis viverrini; assembly: GCF_000715545.1. Lineage (NCBI taxonomy): Eukaryota > Metazoa > Platyhelminthes > Trematoda > Opisthorchiida > Opisthorchiidae > Opisthorchis > Opisthorchis viverrini. Next base: position 349,853 of record NW_008751784.1, read on the forward strand.
GGATGCATGACAGCCGAAGGATTTAATCTATTTATAGGTCAAACAGTCTATCCCTTTAAAACTAATTCCAACCCTAGTTCCAGAATAACAATTCCCTTTTACTATCTCCAAAGAACTTCCAAACTTCGCAGCCTGTGCTACCCCTAGATCCTCTTCATTTCGGTGTGATGTTACTCACATACTGTTTTCACTTCTACAGAGATGTCGAACTTAACTTGTGTGTTCCACTGAGTTCCATCGTCAATCGATAATCTCGAGACAATCTCTTCCGTCAGGATGTAGCCTGTTCTTCGTTACTATGCTGTCAGTACCGCAGTAAGTGTTCTGCTGAGGCTACTTCGTACATCGCCATCCCACAATCGTTCAGTCAAGTTAAGTCCTTACGGTCAAACACTTCAGCCTCTTGTCACTCCCCAAGAACAGCTTAATTTTCACTCTGCTTTTCCAAATCCTCCGTATTTTTAAGGATGGAGTTGAAGGTCACTTGTCGAAAACCCTCACAATGCTTCAACACTGCGTACTTTTCATATGCGGTTGATCTGTTTGGTGCCAGTCATGTCAGTGCACTTTTTGCCATACTTCATTGCGATTCATGTCTATGTCAGCCCTATGTCAATCATTCTTACAGAGGAGTCCTGACTAAGATTCCTCCCGTGTAAACCATCCCTTTAAGTACTTCATTGCGATTCATGTCTATGTCAGCCCTATGTCAATCATTCTTACAGAGGAGTCCTGACTAAGATTCCTCCCGTGTAAACCATCCCTTTAAGTACTTCATTGCGATTCATGTCTATGTCAGCCCTATGTCAATCATTCTTACAGAGGAGTCCTGACTAAGATTCCTCCCGTGTAAACCATCCCTTTAAGTACTTCATTGCGATTCATGTCTATGTCAGCCCTATGTCAATCATTCTTACAGAGGAGTCCTGACTAAGATTCCTCCCGTGTAAACCATCCCTTTAAGTACTTCATTGCGATTCATGTCTATGTCAGCCCTATGTCAATCATTCTTACAGAGGAGTCCTGACTAAGATTCCTCCCGTGTAAACCATCCCTTTAAGTACTTCATTGCGATTCATGTCTATGTCAGCCCTATGTCAATCATTCTTACAGAGGAGTCCTGACTAAGATTCCTCCCGTGTAAACCATCCCTTTAAGCGTAAATAAAGTCGTGGCGTTGAGAAAAGTTACGCGGTGTGCTGTTTAGATGATATCTCGGAATGAGAAGTTTAAGTAGACGCAGTAGGGCGTCATATCATCCGCCCACAGAGACCACGTCTCGCACCCATACAATAACACAACCCTTAGTGTAGCCTGGTACACACGACCCTTAACATTTAGTGAGATGCCTTCTTGACGCTACAAGTGATACAAATCAGCAAACATGATTCGAGCCTTCGATATTCTTGCACTGACATCTCGCTTGCTGGGTGATCTGCCAATCGAACTAAACACCGCCGCTGTATGTTATTTTAGACCAAGGCGTTTTGACTGCTGGGCATTCACGAAGTTCGGCCCATTGTCGAAGTAACATAAAGAACTGATTGATAGTGTCCAGAGATACTCAGAGTTAAGTTAATGAGCGTAGTTGTGGAAAGTGCACTAGCAAGCGAAAGGAAAGTAGTACAATGCTTTCCAATATATCTGGTTTAATGAATAAGGGAACAAAGGAATAAACTACGCACCTGTTTTGCGCGTTGAGCAACAGGAAATGCAGAGCAGAGGCCCCGAGATCGTTCTGCAAACCCGAATACGTGCCCAGCAGCAAAGGGCGCACTCCAAAGTTATCGGCAACAGACGGCATGACTGCACAACTGACAGGTGGCTGCTGTCACAATTAAAAAGACATGATGTTAGCAAGAAGCGAAGTCGGTGGAAAATTTGGACGTCATAAGACAGAATTACTTAATATACAGTAAATACGACAATATTTGCTGCACCTGGAACTCAACAAGGCAGAAGGCAATACAGACGCCGAGATAGCATCATCACCTCTAGCGTACAAACAGATAAAAGCAACAACAACGTGCACCACCTGATCTTGTGAACCAAGTATGTAATGGTTTGTGTGTTACAGCGCATGGAAAATGGAATACGAGGAAACCCAAGATCAGGCACAAGAGAGACACTACTAGGATCGACTAGAACCATTTTAGAACTCGCTATTAACCAAACGCAATCGTCCTCCTTAGTTCCACCTTCCAAACATACAGGAAACGAACAACTAAGCTTAAACTAGCAGTAGAAGTAGTAGTAGTATGGGGTTTCTGAAAACTTTTCGACGACTCACGATCGTTTTCACCCCTCTTCGAGCTCAATAGGTAAGTTCAGTCCCCGAGTTTCCGTCAAACTAACGTCCCGTTTGAAACTAAACTGGATCTTACTCGTTTGCGTCAAGTAATCCGTTGTCCTGCATGACGATTTTAGCCGACTCCTACGCTTGAGGACAATCCTCTGTTTGGGTACAGCCAGAAAATACTCTGAGCAACGCACTTGGTGGTGTCGACAATATACCTACGGAACATGGAACTTTTCCTTCCTCGTAAACTGCACCAACCGGATGAAAGCAACGTTTCGGAGCAGTTGTGGTTACGTGTGGCTAGTTCACTGACAAAATTTGTGAGCCCACGCTCCTCAACAGCAAAGTAGCCCGGAAAGTACGACAGTCTTGTACACGTCGACGTCAACGAGGGTGAGGTTTACATATCCGCCAGTTGTTTTACCAAGGTGAGTGCCTAGTTCGTTATAGATTCTGTTGGTGATGAAGATATACAAAACTGCCTGTCATTTCGACCGAAGGTGAGAAGAGTGCGAGAACAAGCAGGCGCAACAGCTAACCAATCATTATAACTTTACAATTCTGAGAAGGCAAACGCAGTCCGAAAAGACGAAAAGATGTGTATCCTGAGCCCAAACCGAGACTACGTTGTCCGTATAATCCGCTTGATCAATAAATGGGTTCGCACAAGTATGACTTACTCCTCACACATTGGACAACTGTGGTAACCTAACAGCAATCGTGGCTGCCCTGCGATTAGACTTGCTCTCTGGGCATCCCAGCAGTATCTTAGCTCAGATTCACCCATGAAGTATACAACTAAAAACAAGTTCATCCCGAATCGACCGCTGCGTATAGCATCATCTGGGTCGATTTACTAGCTGCAGGAATTACAGAACTTCGTATGTGGGACATAGGGTTAGCCCATTGGCTCCGAATTCAACCCTATGATATGCTAATGTACTTTGTTTTAAAGCCCCAGTGAACCTATTTCAAAATTTCCACATGTGTTCCCACCTGATAACCTTCGTGGCAATAGACAGCTCCCCTCAAACAGACTATTGAAGACAGGGTCTGAAACCGTTATATCAACACTGAGATACTCCCGTACTCACCGTGCTTCGGTAAGAATACCTACACCGTGGAACACTATCTCAAGACATCAACTGTCCACCTACGTTACAAACTTGAAGGATATTCTGCTTCAGAGATGATGGGACGACCCTGTCACTTCGAATGACCCAACGTTTATAGCGACTTGGCTCATGGCGTTCACTTTATGTAAGCACTTTTTTAATTTTTTTATCAAACTATACCAAAGGACATCCAATAAAAATACCGAACTTGGAGACCGGGAAGTGAGGTCACACCGACCCACTGAGGCTAATCGGTCATTCACATTTTGTGACCACAGAACCCTCGTCATCACCAATGTGGCCGCAAGTTTAGAATGACAGTCGCTTTAGAACTTAGATTGTGTGGTAGTCTTATATCAGTTTACAGCTACACCACCGTGACGGACAGGTTCAAAAACTCCTGAGTCCCAAAAGGACTCCAGAAATCATCCATCGATACCATATAGGATATTATCCGACTAATTGTGTGAACGGTTCGGTTCATCTTCCTATGTAATTAAATACAACAACGATCATCACTTACCAATCTCGCAGGAAAATTTAGAGGCGTAACAGCAAGGGGTGGTCGGTCTGGGTGAATTGGGTGGCGCATAAAAGGCGGCCCTCGCCTATCAGTAAGCGAGCGTGAGTTCATAGATCCGACAGTATCCAGGGGAATGGGTAACGCACAGGATACTGACACCGGTTTCTTGGAATACTTGGCCCCGACCGCTTCAGATTTGACACGAGTCTCTGGTACAGGAAAAGATTGACGGTGAATGTTACCCTCCCGAAGCAACTTCGGTAACAGGTTTGTAGATCCAGGAAGAGAAGTATCTTCCGAATGCTTTTCATTGGAAGGTGAAGCGGAACTACCCAGACGACGCAAGATATCCATAAGGCTGAGTGAGTCGCGTGAACTTGTTGCTTGTTCACGCTTACGCACGGTAGCACCCATTGGTGCGCTGGCCTCATCCGAACTCCATATGTCCTTGCATGTGCCAAGAATATTCGTGTGAGCTGGTGGGTAAGATGGGACATCGAGAATTTTCTCTAGTGCTGATCCATAGGACTTCTGACGGCATACTTTCCGCGAAATGTCTAATATAGCCGGATCGTCAAAGGTTTCATCTTCTGACACCAATTTCTGAATAGTCTCTTCAACGTCCACCCCCTAAATTTTAGGTTGGGAGAAACGGAAAAACTTGCCCTCTCTCTTCCTTCATCTTCAAAGACGTTCTCGAATGTCTCGAGAGCATTCGGTTGCCACAAGAAGGAAAAATCTCCAGGGGCTTCCCAAAACCTTGGAAGCGCATCTGCTTCTGGCGCCAAATTCTCTGATGCACTTTCCTTGAGTGCAAACTGTTCATGTTCTAACTCCCAGTCACCTATGGAACTCATGAAAGATTGAAACGTGTTCACACTCACCTGCTTCCGCACAGTCGAAGGTCTCGTCGTTCAGGGCGTCAAAATCCTTTGAAAATCAGGATTGAGAAACTATTTCAGGTTACCTCGTGAAGGGAATCCGGCGAATCCATCACCTGTTGAAGATCGTGGGGAACATAACTGTAGGCCGCATAAAAATACGAACCCAGCGGCGGACCCAAACAGATAAGACGGATACTTGAAAGCCATCAATCTGATTGGTTCACGGAGTTTCACAGGCTTCTAAAACTTCATGGGTCGATCCAGGACACTTATGCCTCATTTTTTACTTACCTTGCCATTAACTTGTAGGGTGAAGGTCCTTTTGTTGTTGGTGCTTTTTCGTTGTTGCAGACCACAAAAGTGGACAAAAGTACGAGTGGCCGACGCTCCGCGTCCGGCATGAGGGGACCGCTATGTGAGAGGAGAAAAGTTCACAAGCAATCAGGTGGTTGAAGTGGTAGTGTGAGACCTAGCGAAGGGCTAGTTAACAGGAATCAGCCATAGACATGTATGGCAGCTTATGGCTCACAGGGCATGTTGTAAGAAACAGCTCGTCGTCGCACTTTTCTTTGAGCCTCCTCAGAGGGGAAAACGGTTGCGCGCAGCTTGCGCATCTAGAGAAGGATACCTAAGGAAGGCGAGTTGGTATTGGGTGTCTGACGCAGTGCGATAACAGCAGTTTTGTCAAACACGAAATAAACCGGAGGTGTCTGGTTATAAATAAAAAAGTGATAGTCCTTTCAAATGGGATTAGACGGTGAAGTAAGCTCATGTATTTCGACGGCGGCGAGCAATAGGTTATTCTCTTGTGTACACACAGTTCCCATGGCGCTCATTGGTGGTTCAGAGGGTATTGTTTTGTTGTGGCGTCACTAATATTGGAGTTTTTGTCGTGACCGTCCTTGGTAGATGCACTTCTCGGTAGCCGGTTGACCTTGAACATGCCGTGTTCGTGAAGCCAGCAGCATGCTCATTCCCAGTTCCCGCTTGAACCAATGACTAGTCGATTTTTCGTATGCAAATTCCATATTTGAATTGCAGCAGAGTGGCCTAGTTCTTTTTGAAAAGGATTTTTGCCCGGATTGTAACGTCAGGGCACATAGCATCGGTGAGAGATTAACTTTATTTGCCGGGGGGAATCGCTATTCTGATGCCGGATAGTGAACCGGGTCAAAGATATGGCAGATGGTAGATATGGTAGATGGGATACTGAATTTTATGCATAGTACGGTGCACATAGGTTAAAAGCAACATAGTATCAAATCTCCTGTGATTTGCCGTGTGTGGTGTTCTGCGCCTTGGCGGGTGCCGCTGGCATTCTCCACGGATTCGGGAAAGAATTCACGGATTCACAATTTGATACACAGGATCAAGGCTTTTGCTCAGGTTTCCCGGGTCGGTTTTGTTCTTGTCGGTCAGTGGCTGTCGTCCACCTGGAAGGCACAAGTGGAAAAAGGATGTAGCATAAATAAATGTATGGTATTGCTTTGAACTGGGTTCTAGAAGGAGCGTGGACAACCAACAGAGGAAGGTCAATCCACGCAGATACTACCCGACAGGAGAAAAAATTTTGTCTAATAAATGTGTCCGCTTCGAGCTTGAAAATCTTCTTACTATGACCCTGCTGTGTTTACTGGATCAGCGGTGAAAAACCTGTTTACCTAGCTTTGTTCAAACAGGCCCCGTCGGAGACAACGGTACTCCGGGGGAAAGAGATCAAGCATCGCGAGACGCGTTTGTAGTCCATGGATTTGAGGCTGGCAACCATTCTCGTAGCGGCTCGCTGGACACGCTCGATGAGGGTTACGTCTTTCGTGCGTCCTGAGTAGACAACTTCGTTGACGTAATCCAGGAGCGGTCTGACGTAGGCCCCATAGAGTATTTGGAAGTCCGTGCGAGTAAAACGGGAGAAGGTGCGTCGGATCATCCGTAAAATGGCGAGCGCCTTTTGGGCTGGTTTCTCATGGTGCAGTGACAAGGACAAGTTTGAGGAGACCCAGATGCCCAAATCCTTTTTGGCATCTATCCTCATGATGTTTTCTGGTCCCTTTTCACCATGCATAACAAAGGCATTCGCTGAATCTCCTCAAAACGACATATGGACGCACTTCTCAGCATTCAGAGGAAGGTGCCAGCCCAACGACCACTGCTTGGCAGCGTCTACATCCATTTGGGGGGCACTGGCATTGGAGCTCCAGGATTTCAAGTCGTCGGTAAAAAGTAGACATGGACTCGCAAGAACGTCCGTGAGGTCATTGACGTAGATCAGAAACAGGAGCGGTCCCAAGACAGAGCCTTGAGGAACTCCAATGGAGACCGACGTTGGAGAAGAGTAGGCCGAGCCTATTCTCACTCGGAATGATCTGTCTGATAGGAACGCCTTGATCCAGCGGAGGATTTTCCCTTGAATCCCGTATGACTAGAGTTTGTGGAGCAGCGGGACGTGTGGGACCATATCAAATGCTTTTGAGATGTCGAAAACTCTGGCATCCGATATGAGTCCATCGTCCTTGGCTCGGGTGAAGCTGTCGGTAAGCATGAGCATAGTGATCTTACACTCAAAGCATATACTTCTGCCGAGCCTAAGACATATAGCTGTGCATAAACTTTATTTCTGTTGTGAATAATCGTCACTTGCTCGAAACAGGACACTGAACTGGCCGCAGAATCAGTACGCATTGGTGGTTTAGGAGTAGATTTTTATGCGAGCATAGCACTCCGCTCCGGTCAGTCAAAATATACGTATTAGGTGACCTTTGCCTAAAAACGTAAACCTTTTGAGTCTACCGTTACCTCAATTTTGATTGTTTACGCCACCGTCATTTGTACGGTTACATTTAAGAGAATGATGTTACAAGTACAATGACAGCGTTGACCTTAATGCTGGTTTTTCCTACATCTTATGGGACTAGTGCTGGAAGAAACGAACGTCTCGACGTTGGTTGAACGTTTCCCTGTAATGTATACGGACAACAGTTCCCTGAAGGTCACTTCAGAAACTGGCAATATATACTTTAACTTTGTCTTAGCACCACCGAATCAAAAGATACCGCGGATTGAATGTTTAAGCAAGCGTAAGTCTAGGCAACCTTGAGTACGCACAAAGACTGCGAACGAATGCTTAGCATCAGTGAATCCGTCCCTCAAAAGAACGACGTGGGTTAATGCAAGGTTGCCTCATAGCTTATGATGTATCAGAGAATTCGGAGAGTTTCAGAGCACACTTCAGAAGGAAGCTGGTGAGAGACAGTTTCAGATGCACAAATTTTGCGCAGCCTAATCTACACCCAGGTCTGCGTACACGAGTGATAAATTGCGCTTTGGTGGTCGGTAAACTGGTATGTTGTGGAAGCACGGCCTCAGGAGATTCACAAGGCAATTGGTTTTCATGTTCATTGAAGTTGTTCGTTGCAGGACCGAGGTCGAGAGACTTGGGTGTGCCTTGAACACGCTTTTGGGCAATGACCTTAGGGCTCACACCACAAAATCTGTACAACCTGGCCATATCGCGCTTGATATGCATAAACGTCTACCTAGAATTTTTGAATCGGAACAGGTTCTCTGGATTCCAAGGAGATCCAACTTAGCTTTCCCTTGGAATAAATACTCTGTTGCGGTGTTCGTGGATCGGTTCCTGTATCTCCGTATCCTCCGCGTGTAGCAGATTGCAAATGCAAACAACGGAACGCATGTCACCGGTGAATTAGATGGATAATGAGTGTTCAGAAATGGGTACTCGGTGTCCTCCAGTCGTTGCGGTGAACCGACAATAGAGTAAATCATCGAGACGAAATTAATGGCTTCACAGCTACTTCCAACACGCGGAGGCCCAGTCATATGGACCGCGTAATTGACCCAGTTTCGTGGCCCTGATAGGTTTATGTAAACAACGTCAACAGAATTGTGACCCTTAGCAACTGATACCCACAAGTGGACGACCGGGAGACAACCGTTGGTGCCTGAGTACTCTGCGTCATTCAAGGGATACATTACACTAGGTCCGCAATCGGCCGAGAACCACTTCACTGGCCATACGTCTGAATAAATCGATCGTATTTTATTTGCACGGAAAATATAGCTGCCCTCCTGGTCAAGTCTTATGTTTCCACGTTCCAAAATTTAGGAACATGGTGCGTCAAGCTGCGGATGGTGGTAAGTTGAGTTTCATTGCTCGGCTAGCACGGCTACACATTCTAGGGGGCACATGGGCAACGATGACGCCCACGACCGGAACGTTGCCGGGCACTAGTTTAGCTAGCCTCTCAGAAGTCATATGCCTTTATCAGTGAAGATGTTGCATTGGTGCCTGTTTTGTGCGTGTAATTCAGATTCGTGTGGTGGCAGAAAAGGCCGACCCATACACAGTCGTCTGAAGCGAAGCAGTTTCAATATCAGATGCGATCGCCGTGTGGCGTGTAAGAGGGTCGACTTTCTAATAAAGTTTATTTACAACCGATTATGTACAGCATGAGGCATGCTCACTGTAGTGTAGTTAGAGAGAACCCAGAATTACGGAAAGTTGGGACAGGAGTACAAAAATAGAAATATGTTACCAACACTGACGGCGTGCCGAGAACTGGATGAGAAAATAAAAATTCAGTAATCTTTCAAATGGGTGGCCTAGACACTAGATTGTACCGTGAATTAGATGGCCATACGTAGTTGGTCGCGGTGGGTAAAAGAGGAACGCCGGCAAAGTTGAAATGAGTCAAACACACTGGTTTTCAGAAGTGCAAATAGCCAGCACCTATGGGTACATGGGCTGGTGGAGAGCCAGAATTGAGTAGAATCCGATGATCATCAGGTTGTAGGTAACTTAACTCACGGGCGTAATAAGGCCAGAGTGCAGCAGAATAGCGAGTAAACCAGAGCTGAAGCATGGATTTGATAAGTATTGAACCTTCTGGCCTTCCGCTATATGGGCTTCGGGCGCTGGTGTCACTCATCCTGAAATAACAAGTCTTGACTAAATGACAGTCTAATGGACGATAGTTTTTCACGTTGTGTGTGACCTGTCTGTTAAGAAATTACCGGCTAACAACAAGAAACTGACGATGACGTGGTCAGTGACAATGAGTGATCCCAGTTCGGTCTCTGCAGACCCGGAAATTGTGTTCACTGATGTACATGAAAATGCCATCTTCCACACTAAATTTAGCCCCAATAGCTGCTGCATTTATCTGTCCTAGTATACGTCATAATGGCTTGCTCCTTTGTACACACGACTGTCTCATCAAAGCTCCTATCATGCACTGTTATCACCAACAAGCAATCTCCGGTTGACTTCTAAGTTTGTAGGAAGCATACCAACTGAGAAAAAATAAGGCCATAAAAATTTGAGCTCGGAGGACAACAACAAAACGAAAAAGGAAAAATAAATTTTATGTGGTTACCAAGAGATAAGCAATTTCAAATCACTGAAAACAAAAACCTAGAATAATGAGCCAGGGATGTACTATTATTTTAGCGACGAAGCCAGTAAATTCAAACTGAAACTGAAAAATTACCAGTGACGTTGGGTTACGCTGGCTTGTTGGAATTACGTCCAGGAGTAAGAAAGTCACAAATGGAGATGAAGAGGTGAAGTTCGAAGTAGGGACGTCAGGTCGTATTCCGGAGGTTTGGTACGTGCCAAAACCGCGTAGACGCACTTGTATCACTGCTGGAGGGCAGTCAGGGTTAAAAGTCCCCTGGGAGGGAAATGTAATATTTACGGATGAGACCAAAAAAGCACCGTTAATAGAATTGTTTAAATTGTAATTGTAGCGAACTGGAAATACAACGGAAGAGCTGAGAGTATTTTTAAGAGAAAGTTCATCAAAGCGACATGAACTCCTGTTAGAAGCAAATGGCACCGTGTATGCGACTTGACTGGAGTTGCAACCAGGAGACCGGGATGGCGTGTGGCCAGTTCAGAGTATGATAGAAATATGCGGTATGCTATCAAACCCTGGTTTTGATCAAAATGGTTGTATTTCCAAAAATACCGCATCATGCGTTACAATACAAACATGGTGGGCAACAATAAAGCGGATAGGGATGCAAGGCCAAGAGACCATGCCGACTCAATGGTATCGATTTCTTGTTCGCCGGCTGGTTAGCACAGTCGAATCACTAGGAGAAAGTTTTCCTTAATCAAATTTTTCCTGCCTGAAATGTCGGATCGCGCATCATTTTAATTTACGCTGACATTCATACATTTTATACCAAGACTTTACAGTGTCTCCCTGGTAAACTGAGACTTATGAATTGAACACATCTGCCTCTGAGACGTATCTCGTCTTATTTTTTTGGAAAAAAAACTCGAATGCGTCAACTCATTGATCCATTCTTATTGTCGTTTACTAATCAGATCATTGTAGCGTGTTTAAACTCTTGCTCTTCTTATTGTGCATCGATAACATCGCTTACCGGATCACACATCTCATTTTCCGAGATGCCATATAAATTCTGCCCCAATGACTCCACCTCGGCTTTTTCTGATGTGCAGTGAATTTTGGACAACTTCTGACCGTCTAACGCAGATTCGGGTTTTCTATCCTAATCCTCAACCAGTTCAGCTCATCCCTGAGAGTGTGCTAATAGCTGCCAACCTCTGTTCGTCTCGGGTAGGGAAATTCAGATCCTACTAGATCCAAATTCTCCGTTTCGGGTATGTCTATGATATCATATCACCCATATCTGTCAGCTGGACGGCACTAACTACGTTTGAGAGGAGTAGGTTTACCCCGGTTCTCTTGCGCCGCCCCACAAACTTGGGTTTACCTCGATTCTGTCCAAAAAATGCGCGGTAAAAACTAAAAATGGAAGCAGCCGTAAAAGCCACTCAAATATAGTTAAAACACAGCTCAACAAAAATCGAAGGCCCACCGTTCAGCTCGCTTTCAAATTATTAGCATAATGTCCGCATCGACTAACACTTCCTCGAGGCCCAAAATGCGCACTAAATCTTTAGCCATGACTCTGCCTCTTCTGATGATAATACTGTTCATTTCCGGCTAGCGTGCAACGTACCGTCAGGCTTCATTATGTTAGTAATGTCGAAATGAAAGCACGATTGACGTCCGTTATGCATTTTAAGGAGTGCGTGGAAGCGGACATTTACACCGACTGTGGACCTTCCTCGGCACAGGGGAAGTCATGCATAAACTAACAATTCTACTGCGGCGAGGGTAGAGAGGCGCAATTATTAGGATTTCCGATCTTTTGGGGAACATATGAATTAAGGAAAGGTCCGAGAAGGCTAAACGAAAAGATTTTGCTGTTATCACCCAGCCGTAAATAGCTTAGCTCTTATTCATACGCGAACTCCATGTCGCCCGATAGTAACAGGCACTCTGTGTCTCATACGATTCTCACCATTTATCAAGTTTCCTCTGCAGCAGTATCCGCTGCACATACTCCGTTTGTTAAATTTATTGGACACATTATTTCGGGTTTTGGCTCGCACGGGTCTTTATCTGAACCTAAGGTGGCCGTGACTTTGTGTCCAGGCGATTCTCCCTGTGATGACCGTGACTGAATCAAGGACATCAGCTATATATGTCAACGCTATGTATGTCAACAGCACCCAAAACAGCGTCTGTTGCGTGGCCGTTCAGAAACTGTGGTATGTCAGTGTGTGATTTGCGCAGCACTTCCACACCAGCAAGATAAAATGTGCAAATAATTTATTAGTACACCTGAGTAAAGCTTCTTGCCCTCTAAGGCGCTTACTTGCAAACATTTGCGAACTGCCAACGCTGATCCAACCACCATCGACGATTTTTTCGTTTTGATTTGCTGAGCTCATCTCTCAGATTTAAGTAGAGTGATGACCTGTTTCAACTTGGCTTTCCATGCAGACAAACTAGCCAAGTTCCTTCTTGGTGTACACCAAGTTCTGTGAATAATCCATATCTTACCCTCTCTGGAGATCTTTATCACTAACCGGCGCTTGGCGGTGGAATCAATTTAACTAGGTCAACCAAGCTTCATAAGATCTGGATAAAAAGTCTATCACACTATTCTGCAGACATCTTCGCTTTAACGCTCCTACTTACGCCTGTCCGACCCAGCTTTAGACTCAACCTTTGAAGCTCACCCGCGTTCGGTGAATGTCTCCGACCATGGTTCAAATCGGCCAAAATTCCATCACTAAATATCTAGCGCTTTTTGGGTTTCTTTTTTAAGCGTGGGACAAATTGTGCGCGAATCCACACGCTATCCGTAGGCGAAAGCGAGTATGACACTGCTGGGCCATCTTCTGGTAGATTATCTAGAAGTTTGTTCCAGTGGTGTTCATCAATCAATACTGCCGCGAGGTCTTCTCCAAGATAGGTAAATGGAGCTGGGAAAAGAACACAACATGCCAAAAGCGGCTACCCGTACAGCTACACTCTACATCCCTGGCGATTCCTAGGTTGATGATGGCATGCGATAAGCTGTTCCATGTTCTAGTTTGGTCACACTGCAACCTCGTGTATGAAGTCGGACTGCCTTGAGATGGACGAGCATCAGGTGAGCTAATGTGCTCACAGCAAACCCTTTAGCCTCAACGCATGTACGAAAGTTGCCGAGCAAATAATCTCCTGGGACAGAGACATCCGCATGAGGAGGGTATCTAGCAAACAATAATTTAACCAATGGTTTCACTTTTTTAAATATTAGCCGTGCAGCTCGAGATATCTGACACCCGGTTTAGCAAAGAAGTGGAGAGCTCTATGTAGTAACACGGACTACGGTCTCCTGCTGCTGCAGGTATCTAAATTTAAGGTAGTTTCGTTAGCACCATCTCAGCAGGATTCGAGGGTTCCGGATTCTTGGTACTTCATTGGTTTACGAGGTGCCGGTGTTGATGTGCTGCGAGAATGTGACGGCATTTCTAGCCTCAATTGTACACTCAGGGTACGACGGCGAAGGTAAATTGATGACCATACCACAACCGAAGCACGCTGCATGGCTAAGGGGAGTCTCTGTTATTGGCTTAGATACTAGTGTCTGAGAAAGTGTAGCGCCCAGACCAATAATTCACTGAAATTCCCTACGAATATCTAGCGGTATGACTGGAAGACCTTCAATTTCAGGTAATGATTCTTGGCAGCTGCAATCGAGTTTTTGTGCCGAGCTCTTCAACCCGACGTACGTCCGCACCGCAGGCTTCATCCACCCCACACCTCCCTTACCGCGGAGAAAAATTGCCGTTACGTGTGTATTTTGGGTTCAAGTTGTGCGTATCCACCTATGCCAAGATTACTACTTCAACATTGTCGGTCGTATCCGGAATGGTGCTTAGTGAGTTGGAAAGTCAATCATCCACTGATATTTGTATCCGCATGAGGCAGTGAAAATCGTTCAGCTGTAACACCCTTTCGGTGCCTAACTGCCGTGCCAACCGGAGGTGTTTCGACGACTAGGGTACTGCTAGGTTGCTCAAGTCTAGGCAGGGGAAGGTGAGGGGCAGATGTGGGGTTCGAACCACGGAAATTCCGGTCAGTAAATTTGCGCTTTATTCACTTGAACCATCTCGTATGTGGCAACAAATGGTGAAAAGTATCGACTTAACAACTGAAGTAATGTACGCCAGCAAAGAGGACCGCAAATGAAGGAACCCACCTACAATGTTGCCAAAAACTCTTCAACGGCCCATGGCCGGTTTCCTACTTCTTGGGGTTCACCAAGTGGGCGCGGTCCCCGAAGTTCTGTCAACCTTACGTTATACTTGAAACCAAATTTAGCTGCTTGAGAGAACTTCATTCACGTGCAAAACAATCAGGTTTTCACATTTTTCCCGTTTAATTTGTCCGATTGCACACCGCCCTTCGTGTGTCATCCTGTTTTGCTAGCTACCCCAAGTTCAATCCAGCCGTAAGCCTTTCTTCAATTCTTCTCACGATTTACTGTTAATTTCGTATAAAACCACTCATCCTTTTTGCTAGCTACCCCAAGGGCAAACCAACCGTAAGCCTTTCTTCAATTCTTCTCACGATTTACTGTTAATTTCGTATAAAACCACTGTCTACCTATCTGTGCTGTCTGCCCACGTTCAATTCAATATGTTGTTTACGGCCCAGTTGCGACTACTGAACAAAAGCGGGTGAAGTTCGTAGAATTCGGTTTCGCAGCAATTACTACTGGCCATCCGTCGGTGGATTGGACTGCACGTTACCTGTCAGACAGGACACATAGATCGTGAGTTAAGGCTAATTAGCCAATTCTTTGCTTTATGATCACGGCCTTAGCACGGGATTGTACAGTGACGTCAGTCCACCAAAGCACCACATTGTGGAAAACTTACACATCGAATTCGGGTAGTAGTGGCGAAGTCATTGGGGAGAAAAAACAACCATAGTTTCACGCATGTACTGGCAAATTGTTAAACTTTCTAGTACAACATAATCCGAAATGACTCTTCTGGATTATTCTAGCCACGGTTCTGATTGTTTAAAATTATTCAAAATCCATGACCGTCGCAATAAGTCTCTAGTTTTTAAATGAAACATTTTAAGCGCAAACTGACTGTTTCGATGTACGTTTGGTTGAAGCATGTAGACAGAGGCTAGTTTTCCCGTCACAAAGTTGCTCACAAAGGGCGCTCAGTGAATGAATAACGAAATAGGACTTCTGAGAGCTCCGACGTGTCCCTGATGGACAAAAGCAATCGGACAATTGAGTTCAGAGTATCAGTCCAAATTTGAAGCCCTGTTTAGGCATTTCGAGGTCTCACCAATGCAGAGGAATCATCTCACATAGCTTTTCAGCCGGAGGCATGGTGGCGAGCTGCAAAAATATGAAGATAGATTAGGACGGTTTTTGGTTTGACCACATATGCAACAAAATGCAGCACTTTGGCGTAAAACGTTTTACTACACTTGTGAAGTTTTGAAGCTTAGAGTATTGTGCTGCCAATGGGCACCGGACTGGTGTGGGTTGAAAAAGATATAACGAACAAAGCTGACAGGCTCTTTGGTAGTCCACAAAGCGATTGGATCATCAAAAATGAGGTGGATCGCAACTAAACCAAACCCTTTAGAATTCGTATCAAGAAACTTTGAGAAGGTGGAGTACTTCGTCTTCCGCAAACGGCAGGACGAAGGAACTGCATGCACCTCGGACGGATATATTAGGGGTTTTTGAGGCTTAATTGGAAGTTGAATGGTTTTGACCCCAGAAATTTTAACATACTGGTGGTTGTACGAATGGGAATCTTCTTAACTTGCCAGAGCAAAGAAGCGTTTTACGATCAGATGCACGCCCCGAGTTCTACTGAAAACAAAGGCAAAGCGAAGGGAACCCTAACTTAATGTCTTAGCGTTTGACAGTATTTATTCGAAAACTCACAGGAAAGTCACAGTTTTGTTTGACATCGTCCACTTTGGTTGCGGAGTTCATATTTTTGATGTGAAATGTAATTGAAACTAGACTGTACCTGCTCACACGTGTTTATCACACGACATAATGTAGCTATGTTCCTCCACGCACTACAGTTCACCCGGAAAGTTGCCACGAGCCCCAGACAGGAGACAGTAATCGCTTATAAGCCAACCAGAACGACCTTGGGGTACCTTTGTGTGTGACTCGGCTTCTGTCTGACTCTTTGGTTTCCATACATACACGATTTGCTTGCATTCGCCCTTCTGTCCTTTGTTACCAACTGCGTGCTAGTATGTTCTTTGTTTACTGTGTGGTTCTAATAATAACAACTTCCGTATCTGCTCAGAATTGGCATGTGCAGTCACTACATCCCTGTGACCGATTAGTAGCCATGACTTCGTGACTGCATACGCGACAGCGGTGCTATCTAGTGTCATTTTGGCTCCATGTGCACGATATGCCTGCAGAACATAACGCCACATGGACAACGGGCGAATAAACAGCCGGGGTGTAGGCTGATGTCTTACAACTGAGTGTGTCTCAATTAAACTAGCCCTACGACCCCCGTAGACGTTTTTCTTGGAAACGACTGCGCTGTGTTGGTCCCATAACCGGTATCCCTGGAGAAACTGGGGCAGGTTATTATATCCGGTCGAGATGGCTTCTCCGCGCACCCGTTGATCCATTCAGGCCCCACACGCTCTTTACCCCGTGGGCACATTTGTTATCCATGTTTGACACGCTGGCGCCTGGTAGCGTCTTTCAAGAGCGTTTTTCTAACCGAAAAATCAGTATATGGACATGCTGACCCTTACGACCGGAGAGCCACAAAACGACTGCGACGCTCACACAGGCCAGTGGTTTATGGATGGTATGCGAAAGATCGATCTGAATACAAAAGTTTGTCAGAGGGGAGACTGCGATTTATGCGGTGCGTTCTGGCTTGCTCGGACTCACGAGCAGGTAGAACCCTAGCTCCAAGTCCTGCGCCATTATTGCCAAAAGCAAGACGTCAATATCACTCGGACCCCATCTAATGCAAGGCGAACTCTCGAAACTTCTTCTACGGTGCAACCTTCAGGAAGGGTGCTCTGAATAAACAAATAGGAGAAACGATTCTTATAAAGAAATAAGAACCTAACTTTACTAGATAAGCTGCAATATGGAATGAATTTTGAAACATGTGCGCTCTTCATTCGAACTCTCAATAAACCAAAATCACCAACGTTTTGGTCTCATTCTTCGGTCAGCAATTGTTTTAGTTTTATTTCTCATGCCTAGTGTAAGGTGAACAGACCTTGGTGTGGTATCGATTACAAAGCCTGTCTCGTAGATTATTCGAACTCGTTGTTTCACATAAATACTACATTCAAATCACGCTGACGGAGCTGTCACCAAACGAAAGCATTCGCGTGAGACGGAAGTAAATACCAGAACACGGAATTTTCGAGCACCTAGAAAAGCTCGTGAAGGAGCTACCAACTACAGAACCTAAGTTCGTTTTCTCCATGACTGCGTTAACCAGCGGAACCAAACATTTCACACTAGGGATGATGACAGTAGTCAGACCACTGCAATTCGCAGAAAACATAATTCGCGGTGTACGCTACCTCCAGTTTTAAGGTGAATATGGGCACCAGTATGCACCTGGATACAGTGATCAATAAAGCGCAAGCTTCTGCGTTGGCCTCATCAGTTGTTGACGCAGAAGATATTGCATATCAGAAGGACCCAATTTTGATCACCTCCGCGAATCCAAACTCAGCATGAACCCAGGCTGCCCTTGGCACGTTTTGAGACCGGCGCCTCGTGTTTGGCCAAACCCACTGCAAAGTAGCCAACCCAGGATTCAACATGAGTGATTTATCACGCCAAATGACACAAACTGTGCCGTAGCTACTGCCTTGTGAATCCCGAGCGCCGCCGACCTTCCCAATGCCCGCGCTAAAAGTGGCTTCCTGGGCCCAGCATGATGCCGCGGTGAATACGAAGTGAATTATTGAAGAAAAGTAGATTTCCTTACGCGTTTTCTCCTGCATTGTGTTTGAAAGTATTTTGAAAGTGTATATGAGCAATAAATACGCCAATTGTTTTCGCGCAAACCCAAAGTAGAGCAGATCTTCGCCACCTATGTGAGATAAAGTTTCCTACTGTTGCAGCTTGCATCTCACTTACACAGATAGGTAGTACGGTTGCTGGGATTCTTCATAATCAACCTACGCAATATAGGATGCAGGGCAAACTTTTATCTTTATCGGTGTACTGATTTCACGATAGTGCATTAGATTCGTGGGTCGTACGAGCAGACATTACGATAAAGAAGTCAGTGGCTTGCGGGTTCAAACACAAATTGGAAGAAGAAAATGATATTGCAGGAGCATGCAACACGCTCGGCCGTGAAATAATCGGGGTATGTTGAACTAAGGGGAAACCATCAGACTGGGTCGGGGTCCTTGGACAGCTTCATGCATGACATCTTGCGTGAGTCATTTGAGGTTGTCAAGGTAGTGAGCATTGTCCAGTGAATCGTGATAAGACTAACTTTGACATAGAATATTCTTGGCCACATCGAGGTTTTTTGGTGATTCCCTGCTGCCATTCAAACGAGGAAGGCAGCCGGGCGTGGAATGTAGACTTCAAATGGGAAAGTATCAGTGAGTAATGATCTAGGCCAAAATCTCAAAGTAAGGCAGCCGTGCGTGGATTGGAGACTTCAAATGGGAAAGTATCAACAAGCTCCGGTACAGTGAGTAATGATCTAGGCCAAAATCTCAGGAAGTCAAGGGTGGTAAAAATTTCTATCTACTGTAATCAGGTAAAACTGCCCGATTTAAAAAATGACAGTCAACATTCTAGTTGGGATATAAACGAATGACGCCGTGCAGTCGGTGAAAACCACCATAGTCATATATATAAGTAAGAAGCTTTTACTTGCCAACCGTTGCATCATGAAGTTCATAGCTAGTTGTGTAATTGTCCCCGAATCAGAAAGTTGGTAGGCTAACGTGTAAATCGGCGGTTACCAAAATTGTGGTTGAAGTGTATGTGCTTCAGTGGCTGGCTATCGTGACTGGGCGGTCAGCTGGCAGGCATAAAGGGGGTAGGATTGTAATGTGTTTGAGTCGGACAGTGAAAAAAGGGGTTAGAAATCCATCGCAGGCGGTGGTCAGCTGTCAGGCATACGGGGGGTAGAATGTAACGTATTTGAGTCGGACAGTGCAAAAAGGGGTTAGAAATCCATCGCAGGCGGTTTTGTGAACGGTTCAGGAGCGCTTTTCAGATTGTAGTTTGGGGCTCTTCAGAGTAAGGCAGGTTACCAGTTTAAGGTTAAGACCGAATGCATCATACAGAATAAGGAACCAGGTGACATTCTGACATTGCGTGCCTCGTGAAAAATGTGCTAAACAATCCTGGAACCTTTAGTTACTCAGCAGCCAAGCACGCAGGAACAAAGAATCAAAGCAGAACGGAGGTGCAATGTTGTGTAGCCTGCATGAACTGTGAGGTGACCTCAGCATGGCACAGTCACAATCTAGGGGAGAGAATTGGGACTTTTCTGAAAGAGTTACATCACTGGCGTTACGCTGCACGCAATTAGTGGGCCTCTGATAACTTTTATATGACACGCCATTTTGGTCTGTTATAACTGATGCTTTACATTCCAAGATCTGCTTCATAGGATGTATGCTTCAAACAGGGCAAGCTTAAATCAGCGGCACAAGCGTTCGGGAAAAGCTTTCTGCATTTTTGCATATATCATTTAGATCATTGATAGTTCCAATCGTGAGCCAATCTTCTTGATGAGGAAGTTGCTTAAATCGGCAGGGGTAATTTTTGGCACTGGAAGAATTTGAGGAAGATTGGTGGTTCATGAACTGTTGTTAACTAGGCATGTATTTGAGTTCAAAGAAGGTGAATCTAACATTGAAGATTCTCTAAACCCACGACAGAGTGTGGAGTTTTAGTTTGGGCATGGAGTTGAGAGAGTCTCTGGGATGAGGGCATACATTTGAGGGAAGAGTTTGCAAAAATGTAGTCTCGGATCTTTAGGATCAGGTGTGCGGAAAGGGAAAACATGTTAAAGAGGGGTTTGTTGGGTGGTTAGAGATAAGTCAAGGACTGAAAGTCTTCCAAGCGAGACACATGTGAATAGAAAGTCAGGGCTCATCTAGGGAATGGGTTATGCGCAACCACGGTTCACTGGCAACTTACAGGACAAAGACAGCAGTAATGGTATACAAGACTCAAATGTGGGTTGAGAGATATTTGTCTTGCAGCAGTAAAATAGTTAACTTTGCAGTGACCAGTGAGATCACCCTTATCATCAGATATGTTTAGATCGCATCGTGTGTTGCAGTCTTGATAGCTGAGGTATTTGGGTATTTTGGAGATGACTTGGCAGGTGAGAACATGCGGGAATAGGCTGGCATAAATGCCCAGGTTAGAGCAGACCAACACATGACGGACACAGAAAAGGGCCTCATAGTAACCTAAAATAGAGTGGCTTTCGGCAATTTAGCTTTGTCTGTGATGTGGAATTTTATTTGGCTGTAACCGAGTGTTGAAGATCACAAAAGAGTCAGATTAAAAATGAAACACCGAGGCCGACAAGCGATGTCCAATAACGGAATTCCGAGTTTGTCGGTGCTACTGCAGTTACGTATGGGGTGCTTAAACTTATGCTGAAGAAACAAGGGCCGTTGTTGTGCAACACAGCATAAGTTACGGGAAGCAGGAGTAGACTGAAATTATGATTTAGCGCTCCCAAGGAGCAGATTCGATAATAAGTACCAGACTCCTCATAAAATCGTCGGGACGGCTACATCCTCAGTGATTCATGGAGTAATTGAATTCAAAGGATCAAATTCATACCGTTTAATCTCACGATTGTCTCATATACACTCGTTTTAGCTGTAATTTCGCCGCATCCAATAATTCAAATAATCACCGAATTTCGGCGCTGCAAAATCAGCGTACACATGGATTCTACAGCGTCGACAATTGGGCTAAAAGCGCAAGTACTAAGTTTGTACTTACAAGGTCAAGAAAATATCACTCAGGGTATTCTATCTTAAGTGATTAACCGGTTACACATTATTCATTTCAGCATCCCTGTCTATTGAAAAGGGCTTCCGGAAAACGGAAACTGAAGTTGCTACCCACTAAGATTTCACCAAAGTGATAAACAAGAGGAACATATATAATTCGTCAAAGGTGGTTAGCGTCACCGATGGACAACATGAATGAGTGCACAGGACCATCGCCCTGATTAGATTAGGTCATCGCGCATCGTTGAGGCCTTATGACCAGCCTCGCGCATAAGACGAGCCTAGCAGTTATGATAAGTAGCCAAAGTAAACGATATCGCGTGCGGTTACTATGATGAACAGCATAAACTGGCTTTATTTTCGACAGTGTCGTTGCATTTTTCGACTTGCTTCAGATAAGGGGCTTCATTGTCCTTAATGGGAAGGATATCCCTCATTTGGTAACACACTTGCGGCTATGTGAAAACGGTCCATTATCTACTGAGACGTTTTGCATATCCGAGAACGTTGTTCATCCACATAGGTGCACGCTTGCATCAATGCTGCGAGGTGAGTTTTTCAAAAACAGTGTTGTGCCGAAGTTCTGTCCTTGAAAGCATCTTATTTGTTACGTCCGTCAGGTATAACGCATACAAAAGTTATTAAGCTTTATGCAACGGTGACATTTACACTGAATACTCCATAGATATTATTTTCAATTGAAAAACTGTGAAAAGTTTTTATGTGCTGAGATTTGATTTTGTGCATTATCCCGTAAACTAATAAACACATCTGATTTGGTGGTGTTCGGTGACCCTGAAAGTTTGCCCACTTACACAAGGTGAGCAAAACATTACCAGAACGCGTGACGGCGTTAGACAATGCCACCGTAAAATCCGCAGCTCCAAAATCCTCATTGTTTCGTCAAATTTAATTTCACCTTACTTCAAGTGAGTAGCCAGTTGGAGCGCAATAACTTACCAAATTAAAAAATGTGCGATGTCTTGCAGCGAGGCTTGTGTGACGCCGCAACGGGTAGGAAAGTGAGATTAGCTCATCTACTGGCATCGTCACATTGCATGGCTAAAGATCCTCATAAAAGTGATATTCAACCTATGTTTACTCGAAAACACTGTCAAGACCAAAGGAAATCTTCCCGGTATGAGAGGTACCATCTATTGCAATAGAGGGAAAGGGAGCTAGGTTTATCAAGTCGAGAGATGGAGGAGAGAAATCGTGCGGCGCCGCATAGAAATGACTGATAACGTCAGGGTAGTTATGTGGGGACATAGTTTTGGTTAATCTAATGTTTTGCAAAGGATTTGTCGGTTTTAGAGCGGTAAGGCTTTGTCAAAGCAAACATCAAGTCGTCGGAAAGGCGACCGCGGCAAACATTTCTGACCAGACCGGGAGAAAACTTGCCACCAGGATACATGGCACAAGCTCGCATGCAGAAGAAACGATCCGCTATCAATTGTTTCGATTTACGAAGATAAAAGAATATCAGTCCGGTTGAGATATCGCTCAAATCGAAAAGAAGAGGAAGGAGTTTGATCAGACGACGTTCATTAAGGAAATCGATACAGATCCGTTCTGTCAACCGCTGCAAACAAGAGAGAAATACTGATACAGGACTGAATCATACAGGACTGAATCACATAAGTAATAAAACAATATGGGAAGAACCAACGGTTCAGTTGGACAAATAAGCGGAGACATCGAAAATATCATGTAATTCAGTCACCCAATCAAACGGAGCGAAATGAAACCCCAAAGTCGCTGGGGAATGACCCAATCACACTAAAGGACGGACCTTCGGAATCAAAGGCTCAAAGCGAAACAACCAAATACAAGAAAATGAGATCGGAAGGCAATCCAGATTTCTAGCGAAAGCAGTCTCGTTAGCAACCACTCATTTTACGGTTACTAGAATTTGCTTATGAATCATGTAGGCCCCCTGCGAAGGAGAAATTCACACGCTCAGCCATTCACTGAAGATTGCTGATAAACGTTTGCAATCCAACTGCTAGGCATGGGGAACAGGCCAACTAATAAACAGCGCGCCTGAGCTTCCCATGGCTCAAAAATCACTAAGTAGGGGCTATGCCTCAACTAAGTGCAGTGAGGCTTCGTCAAGGGAAAATCTTGCGTATATTGCTTGCAGATATCCTTCGACAATATACTAAGCTCGCCAAACAAGAAAGCATTAATGGGAGCCACCTTGTTTGCAAAAAACGTTCTGTTTGCTTTCTGCTGCACAGATTGGGAGCTTTGGGTGTTGCAAAGGTGTGTATCTGGACAGTTGGTGATAGAAAAAAGACAACCAAACGTTCTCGGGTTCCGTGCACCTGAATCCGGTCTAACTGTTCAATGGGGGGCTGGTACGTAGAAACCTCAAAGGAATGGAGCAATTTACGGTTGTCAACCTGACTTGTAAACACCTTTTTTCTAGGCACCAAACCGCCGCTTGCAGTATTGCTACCAGGTTTGGGCACCAAATCTGGAGAACGGCACCCTGCAGCTACAGATGACCAAAAAAGTTGTAACCAGATAGGCCATTGATACAAGGATATGACCTCACAGAAAGGGGAGCGGCGTTGGAGATCCAGAATTTTGAAAGATATCGGGCACGGAGATTTTCAACCGAAACGTAAAAGTCAGTGTTCACGCTCAAATAGACACGATGCATTTAATACACCGAAGAAATCGAAGAGACAATAAGAGGAACTTTGATTAAATAGAGAATGTATTTCACCTTGAAGTTCCTTCTATCCATCCAGAGTGGAAACTCACGAAACCAACCACCAGAAGCTTGGGTACAACACTACTTGCACTCATCAAAACACATGGATACTAAGTCTAATGACATTTTACTACGCCATTGTTGCGAATTCCAACTCTAGATGACATTCTATAAGAATTAGGCGGTGTGTGCTCTTTTATAGTCATTTCGGCAAATAAAAGGAATAGGTAATCCAGTCCTGCCTGCCACCTGGGCTCGATATGGTTAGTGAACCATTTCAGGCAGGAATCTTTCGGGCCCTTTGTAGGCCGTCAGGCGCAAATCGCTTAGCTGACTATCTTCCAACATTTGATAGCAAACTGGAAGAAAACAGCCAAAATTTGAGGTGACTGCTCAGACGCCGTGTTTAGTAAAGTGATGGCTTAACACAGTAGAAGACAGTAGGGCGGGATCTTTGTCACCATTCGTGGATGTTTATCCACAGTTGACGTCCAAAACGTAAACCCAGGTAGAATTAAGTCTAGCGAGTTCACACTGGCCCAAGAGGTTACAGGATCTTGGTAAGATTTAACACGGTGGTTGAAAATTTCAGTCACTTTACTAGACGCCTGGTTGATCTGACAGCTTCGACTCACAAAATAATACAATGAAAAATCCAATGGT
The DNA here is from genome assembly GCF_000715545.1 of Opisthorchis viverrini. Taxonomy (NCBI): domain Eukaryota; kingdom Metazoa; phylum Platyhelminthes; class Trematoda; order Opisthorchiida; family Opisthorchiidae; genus Opisthorchis; species Opisthorchis viverrini. Next base: position 374,459 of record NW_008751784.1, read on the forward strand.
TTGAGGTGGGCGGCGGAAATATTTTGAGAGTGCAGCACAAACTGTAGCCTTTTTGATTGCGTGGCAAGTTCGAAAATTGTCTATTTCGTGGGACAGCGGTGTACCTGACTCGACAGTGGTTACAACGTAGCAAAAAGAGAACTAGATTATAGAGTTTGCGGTTTGATTTGGACAGAGGTAAATTGTTTACATGTGAGGTTTTTGCTTTACAAGGCCGATACGGTCGTGTTCACTAAAAGTTAAAAAGCCCAAAGTCGAGTTGCATAACCAAACACATTTCAATGTGTATCCTAATGTGTGGCATTGCGGGAGCAACGCCAAAGCCAGCCTAACTGAACACATCTAGGCTTTTTGAAACAAAACATGTGGGTAAACTTGGGTAACGTGTTCCGAGAAAAATTTGACCTATCAAAGAATGAAAAGCATTTTTTACTCTAAAGCGGAGGCATATTTGCCGGTTCACTATCCTTTCGTCCTACAATTGAAAATATAGATCCATTTTTTTGGACGAATCCAGTATGGTGAAGCCAACTATTATGCCTACTGTGGTGGTGTTGGTCCATGAATCACTAAACTGCAGATCCAGGTATGCAGGACGGTTGCCACAAACTCGCCACGGTATCAAAGCTCCAGGGCCGTTTGGAACACATCCCATCATTCCAAATTCGTTAGCACAATCGGTCACCAAAAAACGGAAGACATTTTTCTATGGACTGAGATATGTGAATTATTTTCGAAGGCTCAAAATTGCAGTGTCCACAGAAAAATCACAATCGACCACCAAACGTCGTTCGTCCTTAAGACAGCGAAATGATGGCCGAAATTCGGAGCAAAAACTGACGTAACCCCATGTAAACGCTAAAAGTCTAGTCCAATTCAACATAGATGTGTGCGTGGGTGTCTGTAGTGCGAATCTGTTAAAGGCCTGTTAAACATTGTATGAAAGTGGAAAATGTCTCAAGACGATCCATATGTTGAATGCGTTAAGTAAGGCCTATTATTGGAGAGGCCACAACACATTGCTCTAACACGCCCCAAAATCCGCAGGTCAGGAAGGAAGAATAGATTGAGTGAAATGCAATAATCTATCTGGTAGCAGAGTTAGGGTGTGGAAGTAACCGGCGTTTACCTGGAGCATGAATAAACCATTTGTGACGTACCACAAGCTACTGTTCTTGGATCCGATGTGTATATACCCTGTGCGTCTGAGTTGTTTGCTGTTTCCGAACTTTCCAAAGCTGTAAAAACGATGAAACTCGCTGAAGATCATTTGACGTTGCACATCGGTCTAAGCAGTTTCGGCGGTTGGTGTCCAGAGGCTGGACTACCAAAAAACCCAAGAACATAACAAAAGCTAACGTTGTTGGACCGGTGCCCATAAGAATACCAAACACAAACAGTTCCAAGGTGTCCAGCCTGCTGAATTCAACATTTGTTTAGCCAGCAAAGGAAATATGAACAGCCTATCTACATTTCCTGAATGAAAGGTAAAATGGATGGACTGAACTGATACAAAAACCGCAAGCGGTGGCCGGAATGCAGCACTTACTCTAAAACCGACAACGATAGTATGCTGAAATGTGGACCCAATCTTCGACAGTCAAGTGGAAACCAAAACAAGTATTTTATCGGTAGCCGCTACACTTTTACAGCGAAAAATAGTCAAAACCAGAGTTAATTTCAATGGATATCCTATCGTTGGCACAACGAATTACACTTTTCAAGTTAGGAGCAGAGTTGTCAGTATGCCACTAGTTACTAAGAGCATTCAACAAACTAGCCTCTTAATACATTTAAACAATATATTGAAGTTGTAAGTAAACATAAACGAACAGGCATGTGATATCACCGCTAAGCAAGGTGGCAGATCCTATGTAAGCATTCAAAACAATCCAAACGACATAATCTCGCAGGATGACCAGTCCAAATTTTTCCCTATCAATACTGAACACATACTCTTCCCGGAACGGAGTAGCAAACGTCTCAGAAGCATTCTTGCATTCAACTGCAAGTACGAGTGTGGAAACGACGTCACTCCGAAGGGGCTCTTCTGAGTGGTCGGATTCTGTTAGACTGTACATGTGACTGGCTCTGCTAGCAGTATGTGTATAAAAAGACTGTCAAAGCTGGACTATCTGTGAGGACATGTGAATCTTGGTCTGGAGGTCGTACTCCACAAACCAGTAGTAGAGTGGAATTGTCCGGAATACAAAGTTTGGATCTACTGTTGTCTTCAACAGAACTTCTACGCTGTTTGGGGTGACAAGCAGAAATCAACAGCTGTCAGTGAGTTGTTGCATCATCGCATCCTTTACATAGAGCTGAACGCTTTGAGAGCCTTTTTACAACTTCAGAAGTACCTTTTGTTGTAGATAAGAGCACTTTCAGTCAGCAGTCAAGTGGTTACTCCTAAAGCTGTGCACAGTGCTAGTACTTTTGAGTAGTGAGGTCCAAGTTGATCTCGTGAACGGATGTTTCAAGTGAATGTAGGAAGAAATTAGCTTTTCACAACGGGGAACGCAAATTCTCTGATCATCTAGAGGAGCCGTGCACTGCTCTCTACACCACTCCATAAGATTTCTTCCGGAGAGTGTTTGATTAAGTAAGAGTTTGAAGTGTTCTTCCGAAGTTGCGTTTCGCACGACGTCGTAGTTTATATGTTAATCAAACGGAGCGTAGTTATAGCACAACCCGTACCAGCAATCTGAATGAAGCATGGTGCTTGGGTTTTTACGAAGTGAATCGCTTCAACCAATCAGGTTTATATGGAATACGTTCTGTTGTAACTTTTGAGCGCTCCGTGGTGTTGATCACAAAACAGCAAACTTTAGGCTTGAAAGAGGAATGCAAAAATACCCCTGACTGCCGTACTTTTTTAGAGATTGCTCCTGGGAGCATTCAGCAACATCGTTCCTTTGATCGAATATACTGTGGTATAACAACTCGGAAACGAGACATTGACATCGTAAGAATAATCGAAGCGTTGAGTGATGGGAAATCAATAAGTATATTGCTGTCATAAGATGGAGAAGGTGGAGAAAATATATCGATTTTTGCAGAGCACCAGGTCCGTTAAAACAGATGTGTAGATTTTCGGCCATCTAAAGTGCTAACAAACGCCAGAAACAGTAGTCGCACGGCAATTCTATTGTTAGCAAATGATCTTGTTGGTTTTCTTGTCTCATCTCCGAACGTAACCGAGCAGCGAAGATGAAATACATGGGGTGGCGGAGATGGAAATTACCATAAGGACAACTCATGCGAATCAGCATCATCAAGAAAAAATTAGCGACAGACATGGAATCTCTCGAGTGGCTAAATCCCATCTTGTACAAATTCTGAGAGTTAATACCCGAAATCCCATCTTATAAAAGAACCTCACCGGTTCTAAGAATGTAGTTTTTTTGGAAAAAAAAAACAGCCAAAATCTCTACGTAGGAGTAACCTGCCATAGAAAGTATGGTGACGTTGGAAAAATGCATCCTCACTTGTCGTTAGGTCCTGTGGGAATGTTGACTGTATCGAAGGGTTGGAAAAAGTAAGGAAATAGTCCTGCGTTTGTCGCTAATGAGTAAATGAAGAGAACAAGCCAAGATCATTATCAGCTCGGTGAAGACAGTCTGAAAAGACAGCTATTCTTGTGTGTTGCAGCGTGAGTTGTCACTCCCACACCGTAAAGTTACCGGTTGTTGATGACAATAAAAGTACATCGAGCGAAGACAATACCGCACTGTTTTTAAGGGATCCCACCATACCTATCCCAAAAGCTCGCACGGCGTTTCGTTTTGTGTGGACAGCAAACCTCTATCTAGACTATCCTGATTTTAATATCTTGCCTATTCCTACGTATTATACCATATAATCAACAAAATCGTCTATCTTCTTGAGTACCGGTAGGAGATTCATTAACACAGGCAACCTATCCTTCAGTTGGACTTCTCTATCAATCCGGGGGAGTGTGCAGAAATATTTGTAACCAGGTATAGCAAAATGGTGAACGAATATGACCATTTCTAGAAACCACGGTGATATTTTACTCCCATCATATTTCAAGCGACTTCAATTGGGCTTCCAACATTCACCGAAAGCTAGGATGGCCGAAAGGCCAGGAAGCAGCTAACAGCTGTGGAATCCTTGTTGGGAATCACCGGCAATAGTTATCTGACCAGTGCATAAGGGGGACTCGAACTGAGGACCTCCCAGTTAGTGGTTGAAGACCAGGCCGTTCGGTCACGAGATGTAAGTCAGCACTGCAACTACGCAACATTAAGTCAGGACATAATGCCACATACCCATCAGCCAATCCATTTGCGTTACAGAGTCGCTGGACGCCTAGTTCTTTTCACAATAAACCTCAAGTACTTCATGTGACCTGAAAGAATTTCTTTTCCGAGCTACTTATAGTTTTCTAGTAGTATGAATTGGCTGTTAACGTCAGGATTTTGTGTGCTTCTTTCCACATTCGTAAATTTGGGATGACAAGATATTATCCCGCTTCAGCTTTTTGGTGAAATCTGGCTCCCGGATGGTTCATTTTCTGTCTATTTTAGCCCACTGGGTTTTACTGATTAACAAAAGATGGTCTCTTACTCCCCAAGTTGTAGTGGACACAATCAAGTAGTTCCTTAGCATTCTCTGGGTAAGGTACGATGACACCACAACAAAACTCCATTACAAAGGCACTAACTTATTTTCATGGTACTTAGCAGGTGATCGTAGCACAAATTTAATGCGAATCGCTAACCTTGGTTTCACAAGACGATCAGAATACTAAGGAAATCACTCCCCTTGCTACACAATGTAGCAGTTGAGTATGTTTAAAAGTTGTTCGACCAATAACGATTCGATTGTGAGCGAAACAAACTTATATATGGCGGCAAGTCGTGGGAACTGTGATCGTATTGGAATGCTCTAATCTTGACCATCTTATTCCATGATGTTTCCTGCGAAATGTGGGTGTTACGCTGGAGGATCACCACGACGGAATGGGATAAGAATTCAGTCTGAGATGTACGACTGGCACATCAGGTTGATGTTCCCCATAGGTTATCATATAATTGGACGCTCTACATCCGTTGGTTGAACAATACATGACTTTTGTGTTTTGTAAAATGAGAACATGTTTACTCTCAAAGATATTTACGGAGTGCAAGATTCCCCCTGAAGATCTTTGACAAAAATTATTTCTAAGATTTTTATACGAATCGAAAAGCTACCTTCTTTTTGCCAAAGCCAACTATGGTCGGGGCGTAGGGGGACTGCTTTGTGTTTGAAGAAATCGATTTCGAAGACATTAGAGCCAACCACAGAAATGCTTATCAGCCTTGGTATTACTTGAAGGCTGACAAAATTCTGATATCATTTAAAGTGCGATGCCGCCTGAAAATTACTATTCTGCGGAAATCAAAACTACATTGAACCTAGCTTTTAGTGCTTATTTTCAATCACGTTAGGATGTTTACACTGTGACATCCCATTCAAACAGCAGAGAGATAACTCGAAACTAAACAGGGGTTCTAAAATTTACCGTGGCAATAAGGTATATGATCCAGTGTTTATCCAGTGTGATTCTGTGCATTGTAAACGTGTAATAATCTGTTGGCCCAACACTACTGTGAAACAATAGCCCGCAGCGGAGAGATGTAGGTTTGAAAAACCAATTACTAAGCCACATTATTCAATAAACCAGATGGTGTGCCATTACGAATATGATCTACTGGATCACACGACCATATAATAGTCTCTTTGGACACCCTGAATTCGCATTCGGAAACTGCACAGAATCACACCGAATGGTTCCATGTTACTTGTGATGTCAATGCCAGTGTGAGACAAATAAAGACAAATTTTGGGTATTTTTTGCAGTTTCTTTTTTGAATTTTTGGCCACCAATGAGCTAGTCTTCTTTGACTCTGCTGTACTACCTCTGAAATCGCCTGCGTCTGGTGACTGGTGGAACCGAAATAAACGCCATCTGATTAGATGAGCAGAAAACTTTGACCGTGGTTCAAAACGACTCCTCATTTCAAACGAACTAGTACACCACCGGAGGATTTAGGCTTGCAAGTACACTTAGAGTTTTAGCAACAGGGTGAACTTTTCACTGGGTTTTTCGCAAACGTTCCAGCTCATTTCAACAGGAACAGTATTTGCCAGGTCAGTAGTTTATTGCTACTAGTCACAATGAGAAGGACAAGTCACTCCAGACTTCGTTTGACTTTGGTATTTCTATATGAATGTCTTTGGTTGAGTTACTTCGTCCCGGATACGAAGGTATGTCTTCTACCAACAGATTCTTCTTACGCTTCTGGCGGGCTATTCTACGTGGATGTCTCAATACCACAACATCATGTGACAAAAATCATCACTTTACGGTCCAGTGTTATGCGTTTACTATGCATGGCGTGCCGTTAAGGGCACAGTAAAGATCCGTGTTGATTTTTTCGTTTTCGCTGACGGTAGAAAATATAAAAACTGGCTGGAATCTACGGCATTCTCGTAGATGCCCAGATTTGAAAAAAACATATTTGTAACTCGGCGATTCAGGATAAACTCCCGGACAGACTTGAGCATAGTAAGAAGTCTAAGTGATCATTGGAGCTAGTCTAGCTTGGGGGATGTAGAAAACATTACACTACCACTTGACTTATACGCTCATCTGTATACCGATTTGGCTTTGACGGGAGACTCACCTAGGATCCAGTTGAATTCCTCATTTATGTTTTCCTCAGCTGAATGTGTTGCACCAGGTAGCCTCATGTTTCATTCGGTGCGATGTTTGGGACATCGCAATACACCACGTTAAAACCAAATTGATATGCAGATGAGTGTATGGGCGGAATTCCAAGCAATTCGTGTTCAAGTGGAACATGAGGTTGACGAAAACCTGAAGAATGCGCCTACGCGATGAGCACGAAAAGAGCGAAATCGGTCGTGGGCTGTCGAAGAGTTTTCAGTAACCCTTTGAGTAGTGTATTACCTCTATGCAAGTGCGTTCACAACGGCACATTTAATTAGTACACTGATTGCTTGTTAGAACTAAGCCATAGGCCACGTTGTTCTTTTATTCCGATTTTTATTTTCTTCTGAATCTCTAAGCAAACGTCTGTGTGATGTACCTTGTAAGGAGGGAGAGTTGTACTGGAGAAGGATACTTTAAGTAAACAGCTTAATAAACCTCATTATCTCACATACCTTCATCAAACTCACTAATGCATTTCAGATATGCATCCATACTTTAGATTAAACTGAGAGATAGCTGAGACTATCGGACGCCCACACTACACTGAGAAACAGTGGAGGTCCAATCGCGTACAAATTGACACTAATAATGATAAAATCCATAATCATTTAGCCGTCACGCACTTTGCTGAAACCCAAAGGTAGCACTAGGGCTGAGATACCGCAAGGTTGGTCGGGCCTACACGGAACAGCCGAGATGCCGAGAGTTGGTTTCTAACGGAACTTCGGGTCGATAAGTCCGCGCCCTAACCACTGAGCCGCCTCAAACACTTACCAATCACGTGAAAATGAGGAAGGAAGAAAATTCATTCTCGCTGGGAATTGAATAATATTGTGAGCAAACAAGCATCTACGAACTCTTCTTGTGCACGTCCGAACGGTTTGCCTGCGCATTTCTGAAATATCACGGTCAGTTTGAATCCAAGGTTTATGCGCAGCTATAGCTCACATGGAGAAAACACAACTGCGATGAAAATACAGGGTCATTGAACTGTAAATTCGTCATGAAACCGAAAAATGCGTCAGATTTAAGATTGTGAGTGAGAAACGGTGACAGTCTTGTGGAATTACCTGTGGGTATGGAGCCTAATTGTCATACAGTACTCTACGACAGAGGGAGCTATATACGTGCACGATAGTATGAATGATTTACTTTCCAGCCAGGAGAAGCAGATATTTCAGGATTGCATTCACATCGCGGACCTTCCGGTAAGTTCGCGCCCTTGTCTAGGCCTGGACAACCTAGTGATATCCTTGTACAGCTAGGCACCGAAACCGTGTTAGAGATGTAGGTCCGCTCTTTCTTCGCGAACTGACGAAAACTCGGGGATCGCACCTACCTAATGAGGCCGAAGAAGAGTGAAACCGGTCATGGGTTATCCAAGAATTTTCGGCAAGCGTGTGAGTGGTATTCTGTCAAGATGGAAGTTAATTTGTCAAGTCACTGGAGTATTTTTAGCGTTCAAAAGGATCATCTTGGCACACGATTGGTCTTCATCACCGAACCAATCGTCAAACAGCGTAGGATGCAAGCTTATATGTGTGCAAAATGCTACCACGGACATTGGCTTTTAAAGAGTTGGGCCTTAAACCCAGTCTGACGAATGAATCCTCTAGTACTGTTGCAGCTGCTCAACGATATTAGGTCACCGACCGCCCCTCAGTTCGCGAACCGTGAGCAGAGTCCTTCACCGATCCGTACTGTCACCGAGGGGCTTGAGAACCGAAGACAAATTCAATCACCGCCTGATTTTCAGCCCAACCGGAATGGATAACTTTTCAAGTGGACCAGTTTATTTTCCCCACCCTTTAATTTAATAGATTTTTTCAGAAAAACATGTTTTGTCTTCCTTCCTCTTTCCCAAATGAAGGAAACTGAGGCTTAGTCAATGCATCTTGATGTGCGGTGTAATGTACGGAAAGAAGGCCTGAAATTTTACCAGTTACGTCTTGGTAGCCAAGTGACTTTGTAAAGCAAATTACTGAAGTGATTGTACGGCATACGGACATAACGTTTTTTGGAACACAACGATTTTATGGGGAACTGTAGAGCGACACGATTAAGTATTCCGGCCATCAATTTCCGTCAGAGTACGAATAGGTGTAAATACCATATTACAACGAAACCACCGGAAAAATACATTCTGTGAGCTGCAACAGATGGACAATATTTGGATATCTTATAAACAAGACAGTCCTGCACGTCAATACAAGTTGCGCCTTCAACTTGATCCGAAAAGTCAAATACCCGCGCTGGTATCAACCAATCTTTCTTTTTCGTAGCGCTTTCATCCACGCATTTCATCGATTAATTTATGCCGTCTGTGATTGGCTGAACCTCATTCAAAAGTTCAAGTGTTCAAACCACTTGCCGGGTGGTTGAGAATTCTAAACATTCTGGAGTTTCGTGAGATTCGCACTGCTGGTAATTTCAAATAAGAATGAAGCAACTGTACAATGCTTCTCGGCTTTGCAGCGCAGACTGGCTTCGCTTATGAGCTGAAACCCCCGAATTTCTTTACGATAATCATCATCTGTGAGTATGCCAGAGGAAAATTTACTTCGAAAGATGAGTTAAACTTCCATCCAAGAAACTCATACTCAAGAAAGCTAGTCGACACGTGACCGGGTGATGTGAACTCCATTGCTGGAGGACGAGTGGCGCTATAACTTGTCGAAGTGCGAGTTAGTTATACAGTTGATCAGGCACTCGTGCTCCAATATTTGAGTATTCACACTACTAGCCTGAGGTTGAGGGTCCGAAACTTTCTTCAGTTCTGTGAGATTTTTACTGATGGTTGAGCATGAGGCAGCTGTTCCCTGGCTTTTTACCATAGACTGTCTCCACGTACAACAAAATCTTCATAAGAGGTAGCTATCTACGCTTAACTGTTGTAGCCAATGTTGTAGCATTCGGTAACAAATAACGAGCTGTAATTTCGTGTGGGGTCCTAGCACAAACTGTCGCAGTATTATTGAGCGTTATATTAAGTGGACTCAAACAACAGAGGTTTGGATAATGCTTAACTCTGTCGATACATTCAATTCACCGTCTGAATACACATCGCAGACCAACATTCGTCAAATGAAAATCTTTTAGGCCATAATTATATGTTTCATTCACCAATAAAAACTCTCCTGATATCATATGAAAACATAACTAGAACGCTAACTACGGTCGATGGAATATTTGACGTAGGAAACACTGTATCTTAGGCACCGTGGGTACAATTGATTTCGGTTTCTCAGTTTAAATGTGAGCCCAGGCCAACGTAATACAAGCGAAAAGGCAAACACCTCTTCGACTACCAGGTGAGTTCTCCGCCGACGAAGGTGTTGCGCACGCCACCTAAGTTTCACCCAAATTGGCCATTCCTTTGTCTAACGGATGTCCGGAATAGCCGCTTATGAGCATTTAGTGTGATTTCCGCAGTGAGTTGGTTTTTCCCATCTCATGACAGTCCCCTCACAGCGTTTGTTTCGGCTAGTCCTGTGTTGAGTAAAAATAACCTAGAAGTGGGCAGTCTATGAACTCGTAAAGAGTATGGAATCATTAGCGAGTCAACTCATTTCGGTGGACAACTGCCATCCTCATGGGTGCGGGCCTCGGGACACTAGCAGATAGCTCAGTCATGCCGCCAGTGGTGCTTTTGGATCAACGCTATCACACTCAGTACGCACCATTCCAGTTTCCCGTTTTTTTCAGAGCGTTATGCAATACAAATTAACTGATTACGATTGACTACCTCCACTTTTTTCGGTGGTCGAAACTGTGGCAGCTACAATCAAGGTAGACTTGGTACATGGTTTATGGCCGATAAATTGAAGGAGCCGAACTAATACATCAACTTCTGTTCACCTGCTCACGTTTCGAAATTCTTACAGAATTAGTTCCGAGTGTTCCTCAGACGTAAAGTATCTGATATGGCCGGACGGTCTGTTTGTCTTTCTAAAACATGCACTTCCCTCCACGAAGATATTCTAAACGCTTTGAAAGAAACTTCCCTAAATCAGATGGGAGGAATGTCGGTCTTAATTTTGGTTCATACTGATTAAACGTTCGACAGGCCAAACAATACTGAGTCCGTTTTTTCACATCAAGAAGGGCTACACAATCAAAATGACGGTTTTTGACTGATCAGCGGTAGCCCGTTTTTGCCACTTCAGTTGAGTGGCTCACATCGCAACGTCAAGGATGGTTGAACATTCACACACGTGACTACAACCCCAATTATCAGCGGTACCCGTTTTTGCCACTTCAGTTGAGTGGCTCACATCGCAACGTCAAGGATGGTTGAACATTCACACACGTGACTACAACCCCAATTAGGCACCAAACAGCACTGTTCGTTGTGCATATCGCGGTAGATCCCTATTTAAGGGGCCTTGCATAGACACTGATGCAAATTGTGTGGCTTTATTATGTGCAAGACCTTGAGATGGCCGACCAAAATAAATACCTGTCGACTATCGAGTAGTACGGTTCATAATGTTGCGCAAAGCGCACCTTCGACCTTATTGAAAGTGGCCAGATACCGTTGTGATGAGAGTGTATGGGAATACCACCTCAAAAAGACCTCAATGAAAAACACACTACTTCTCTTACGTAATTCCATAATTCAAATGACTAATGGAAACCCGTTCAAACCTTCAGACTGCAGCAATTCACAGACGGTGAAGTATCCCTTCCATTGTCAGTGGAACATCCTTCATCCGCAGGACAAATTCCACATGCTGATCCAACGCTGTTGTGAACATAGCCGTAGAACAACACTTGGTTTAACTCACGAATTGGGATAAAACTAACGAAGTGGAGGAACGCTTCCTTCCAAACCTAGCTGAAAATGTGAAGAAACTTTAACGCCTTCATTTGCAGTTAATTTGATTGAGCTGAAATTTTCAGGATTCGTCCCCTCCAGATTGATCATTCTCATATCGTTAAAGATAAGGTGGATTTTTCGAACGGAACAGTAGTCTTCATTCGACTTCTTTCGAGACAAGTTTTAATCCAAAATTGTGGATTTCCTTTGCCAACTTATAACCACACACGTAGGACAGAATTGCTTTCTGGGAAATGGTCGGACACGCCCAGTGAACAGCTGAGGTTCTGAAGTCGAACAGAGGATCTGACGGTTACTCCCACACGGGATTACATGACTAAAATGCAGGTAGAATGAAATCGGAGGTGACTACGCAACCGAAATGTGTTATTACAGATTGCTTGGCCCTACAACAGAGTCACAGAACTAACCTCTGAAGCCGCAAAGTTCGCACACACTTAAAATCTTTCAAAGACACATACATGGGGTAACATTTCTTTCACGTATGACTGACTACCTTCATCGCAGCTGAGCCCAATGGTTGATGAAGGCACTAAAACTCATACTGGCAGAAATAGTGATCTTTGTAACTGCGATAAGTGTTCACTCTGTCGGCAGTCAGCCCTGTGTAGTTAACGTTCTTCTGGAGAAAACGGCTGATTCCAACTATGTAGGTGCAATACGCTTTATCGTGCAAGCAATTCAGTTTTCATCCGATTTGTTTAGGGCTACAGTTAAACAAAAACAGAGAGAAGAGACGCTTTTTGTTTTCAATTCACTTCATTAAAAGCCCCACTACGGGGATGAATTCGAGAACAACGACTCCTCTTCTGCCTAGGTGTCTTGGTAACCAAGCGACCAGGTGGGATGATGGGTCTTCAGGTTTATCGTAAACCAACCTGGACGCGACAATATCAAAACTGTCCATTACAGTGCGAACAGTCACCTTGTGTTAGGTAAATCCGTTTACATGACACAGTTAACTGATATCTGCATACCCTAATGGAGTGCCAAGCCACGGCGAACACCTGCTTCCTTTTATTCCCGCATAGGTAAGTACTTTAAAGTTATTTTCATAAAGGAAACTACTCACAAGGCTGCTGGAAACTCTTCGACAGCAACCTTGTGAGTAGTTTTCTTTATGGAAATATACTGCGATATCTCGAATATCGTGTCAACTGAATCATGAGGCGGCCTGTGCGCAGCACATTTAGTTGTAGAATATCCTAAACGAGAGGTTTAGTTTAGTCTCTCTTGAAAACCAAATTGATTTGCAAATTAGTGTATTTCTCGAATACTTTAAAGTTACTTCAAGTAGACTAATATCCTCCTCTGTTTTCGTAGATTTGAGCAAGAGATATAGGATTGCGTCTTCCGCTGTTAGAATTTTTTTTACACATTCTAGAAGCCAGCTTTCTTCTTGTCTAGCCAACAGTATTTGTTGTGATTGCTCGTCTCTCCGGTTTGGAGCAGGCTCTTCTCAGCGTCTAGAGATGACCGTTACTGCTTATCGTTCTCAGTTTGGCCATCAGTTGGCCATCAGTTTGGCGATGTTTATGTTTTATCCTCAACAGCATCATTTTCTTCTGTTATAGCTGTGCTGAAACAGCGTCCTTAGGTCGACTCCATAGGAATCTCTGTTCGGGTAGCCACCTTTGTGACCTTAGTGGAGTAAGCGACAGAAGGACTGGAAAATTACCAAAACCAACTAACAACCTCACAGCTCACAACGAGAAATTCCTGTAGGATTACGCACTACCAACACATTTTGTACACTGCTACGACGGATGCTGGTGGAATTTACACCAAAACACTCCGCCCACGTGGTTTAACTTCAAACGGTACCCGTTACTAATACCTTCCATATTTTGCATTGTTCAGCCTGGCCTTCATCGGGAACTCCGACCTTAACTGTCTGCATTTCAAAGTAGGTCATTTCTTTCTCATAAGCGACGCGGTGGGTAAGCGGTCATGGCTTAGCATAAACAATTTGGAGTGAGGCGGAACAGAATGTTGATATCAAAGGAACATATACAATGCAGTCAAAATTGACTATCTGCATTTGACTTTACACTATGAAGGCGATGATTGTTTTGGACAGACGAACAACAACTACGGTAGCAGCGGTAACCACAAATTCAACAAGAGATCCGCTGGTAAACCGCCAGCCACCAGGTAAAAACATAGCTATCTTAAATCCCCACACTAGGGGTGCTGTTCTGATGGACTTAAACACACTTCGACGGATTGCTCGTTTCACGTTTTGTCGGGGTGCGTCTTGTCAATTGCTCTGTTTAAAAACTGTTATCTCTTAATGTGTTTGAAGGGTATTCTTCCACCATAATGCCGGCTTGGGCTGTGCCATGTTGCTTCAAAGGTTTAGAACCACTGAAGGTGAGTAGAACTGCTTGATCTTTGAAGATCATCCGTTTCGTGGTCCTTTTTGTTATTCTTTTTGAAGCTTCGGAAAAATATGCGATTGGGAAGCTTCAGGAAATTCCTAAAGCGGCACTTTCCCGAAGCAATCCTTCACAGCACATGACCGGTTTCGCACTTCTTGGAGCTCAGCAGGTAGGCCAGTCCCCGAGGTTCCGTCTACCCTATGTTCTGCATAAAACCAAACTGTACAAGGTTCGCGAAATTCACTCACGTGAAATTCAAGTTCGTTTTAACGTTTTAACTCAACTGAATCTATTGTTTTCGGTGACCTCAAGTACCAACGAAACTAGTAGTGGGCTTCCGACAAAGCTCTACAACACTGTGAGTAGTTTCCTTAATGTAAACCTACTGTGATATGTCGAATATTATACCAACTGAAAGATGAGATATTCTTTAAGAAATCTTTCCTTGGGCAAGTACACGATAGTTAAATACCATTTTCTTTTAGCTAAATGATATGTTTTCCAAATACGATGCTCGACACAGCATAACACGGGCTCTTTTCTGGAGACCAAAATGGACGGCTTTCCGTTTCAGTAACTGCCGATTGTGCAACTCGCCAAATTTAGAAGAGAGCAATTTTTCGGAAGAACCTTTGTTGTGTGAAAGTAGACTGCGGTTTAGTGCAACCTACTATTTGAAAAGATCAGCTTACTGCCAGCCGAGTTACTGGATTAGCCAATCGTCATGATCTTAAAGATGACCAACGCATTCGTCTTTAATCAACTTCTGGATAACCCATCTGTCCTCAGAAGATGCAATGTGATGCAACATCCTCAGTGAACGTAAGGCAGGGTAAAATGCAGAAAGCGATTGGGGCTAACACAAACCAATTCCACGATATACCAGCAAACCTCTTGAATCATTCGAAAAGGTAACCGACGGCGTGTGCTCTAAAGAACTGCGAAGCCTTTTAACGATGCTTCTGTATCCTGAAATACTTGCCGCGGTAGTTTAGATCAAATGTATAGGAACTAAAGTGACCGACAAAGAATTTTCGCCTTCCAGACATAGTCATTCTAAAACCACAAAAAAACTATTCACTATTAAAACTTTATCTCTGAAAGTACCGAATCGTCTGAAATGTACCCCGCATTGTAACATTACTGAGTGTGTGTAGCTTGAGCGCACATGACCGATAGTGTGAGTCGTACAGTTTAGTACAAGGTGTTAGTAGAGCGGAAATGACCGAGTCATATTTCTTCACACCGGAATATATTACTCATAAGGTTTGCCGAAAAATCCTCTACTTCACACTAATGGTTTTACCTTCTGCGGATTCATCATCAGGTAGGTGTAACCCCTGTTAACTTTGTGTCATACTTCAACCCGAAGTTAGAAGTATACAAAATTCGCACAATACACTTGCTTGAAGGCGAACAGTGGAACAGGTCGAGAGTTTTCATCCGGTAACTTTGAGAATATCGTTCCATGTGCAACGTGAGGAGGCTTATTTGTAACCCATTCAGTTGAATAATATGATAAATGACAGGTTCAGGTGAGTTTCAGGTGAGTCTTCATTTAAATTCACATTAGTGTTCAAATGAATACAGCTCACAAACAAACATACAAGTAGAGTAATTTATGTTTGATGACACAATGACGGTCCAACTATTGTATGTGTTGTAGAAGGTGGTGGTTAACAAATTTCACGAGATGCAAATCAGATGTTCGTGATACGAAAAGGAGAGGTTTTAGGTGCATTTTGACATTCAAGGCATCTTATGAAATACATAGTTAAAAGCGTCTTCCTTAGGTGGTTAATAAATAACCTTCAGTCTTGAGGGTCTAGTTGTCTACTTCACAAAGTCAAAGCATTTTCTAAGAAAACAACATCATTTGTTTAAGAAATCAAACTACTTCAAGCATTCTGCGTCTGTTTACAGCTTACACCAGACCGAGGCGTCCAATGGCGTAGCCAAATACTGGTGAGGAATTTTCAATGCAATCCTGTTGATCTGAAATATTCGGACGCCAATGTTTCTGGATGAGATGACCTAAGGTAGCCCCTTCTTTGGCGTGCGTTTTCCACCCACAAAGTTTAGTGTGTGCTAACTAAACACGACACTTGCAATTCAGGGAGAGCCACGCGAAGTGGTGGAGTGTTTTACTTACATTGAGATGATGAGAAAGGCGCACGAATCTGCAGTTCTTAGTTTGCCTTTGCCAATTTGAGACCCGATGGAGTCAAAATGGTATATCCAACGGACGTGGGCATCAGGCCTTTTTGCGGGCTGTTTTATTGTGTGAGACTTGGTCTGTTCAGGCAGCGAAGCTGATACGTCTTCAGTTGTTCAGTTGTCTCAAAACCATAGCTCGTGTGGGTTGTTGTCGGCGAATTCGTTACGAGACAATTAGGTGAGTTTTCCTTTGTGCGACGGGGACTTCCATCAAAGCATATGCCTAGCACCAAAAGCTGTGTTGATAAGGCTGTGTATTGCGCAGGCCAGACCACCGTTTGCCGAAGAGCCTGCTGTTTTCCATGCCCAATTCAGAGTGGCAGAAACTGAGAGGTGGCCATTCCTTGACCTAGAAGAAGGGCATAAAACAGATTACTAAAATGTTGGGTGCTGTCGGTATTACCCGCATACCAGGATGGGGACCGCATGCGCCTGGTTGAAGACACGGCATGATATGGTTGCTGATCGGCAACAGCTGCATACTTGCTCCAACGTTCTATCCAGCTTGTCTAAATAAACGTCTGAAGATGTCGGCGCCTCGGGATGATTGTGGTAAGCTAGCAGTAATTCCTCTCCCTCTTCATCTTTATTCTTTCCTTCACAATGATGCTTTCATCAGATAAATCATGGTTGTATGACAGCGAAGCATCAGTGTTGGAAACTGCTGTTATGCTGTCGACGACGATGATGATGATGGTGATGATGGTGATGATGATAATAATAAGATGATAATAAATAATAATAATAATAATAACAGACTTGCAGCCCAATCAGCACCACTGTTTTTCCTGGGTAACTCTTCACTTTTCAGTTACCAACAGGTAGTCAGAGAACGAAAGGTCGAAGCCAAGGCCTCTGTGGATGCTATTGATTCCATTTGTTTAAAAGCACCAGCATTCGGGTGGGTTCGCGCGTCTGCATTTTGGTGTTAGGAGGAAGCCCTTCGCAGCGAAACCGCATACTAGCAAACACCAACTAAGCAGTTACAAACTTTTGAACGGGAAAGTAAACGTTTAATATGCACACAGTTTTTAAAAACTGAACATTCGTACACGTTTTCTTGAAGTTTCATGGATAGTCATTGACTATCACTCAACTGTAAACAATTTCTGCAAGGCAGTTGCACGAGATTCATAACAAACTTCACCTTCCATTAAATGCGGGACGAAGCTTCGAAAGGACCACACACTACTCGCATGCCTTATCAGCAGTATCCGCCGTTATATCGGTTGCGGGAGGGGTATCGATGCTAGCGAATATGCACTCATTTGCAAACTAATCTGGTTTTTGGAGAGATTCACCTGGAACCCAGCTGAATCTCTCGATTTTAATGTTTCCAGGCAACTGAATGTGCTGCAACATGCCGCCTCATCTTTCAATTTGCGAATGAGTGTAAATTCATTAACTTCGTGCAATTTGGTCTCAAGTAGAAATTAAGGCTGACGAAAACTCGCGGACTGCACCAACCTGTTGATTCTCAAGAAGGGCGAAACCGGCCGTAGGCTGTCGAAAAGTTTTCAGCAACCATATGAGTAATGCAATACAAAAATATATGGTAACGATGCTGTTCAGCTTCCTCAAACTCTAGTGGATTTGAAACAACGCGAAAGAGATTTCGTGCTCTGCTGGTAAGTGCCTTTAAGAAACAGCTCAGAAAAATCGCTTTGATGCGTCAGCCAGGGATATGATTGCCTTCCAAAAAGCTTATGCCAATAGATTACGAAATCCTTCATGTCTGGAGAACGGTGAGTGCGCAGCACATCCCTGTATACCGGGAGAACTACAGCGAATAGACAGAGTGAAAACAGCCCTTAAAGATTTAGTGGGTGTCTTGCAAAATGTGAGCTTGTGCGTGAAAAAGGCTAATGCCCTGATTCTGCCAGGTTTGTTTACTCGGGTTGGGCCATGCCCCGCTTTTGACTGCTTCATGGGATTCATCTTTCCCGAAATCTCGTAATCTGTCCAACTTGGGAAGGTACCATTGTCACACACAAAAAGTTTCACATGAAAAGGGAGACAGACATCCACGCTAAATGGGAATAATGCGAGAAAACCTGAGTGGTTCACTGTAAAAAGTTGGTTTTTACTATGACAAATGAGGACAAACTCTATGGTGAGAAACTTCCTGATGTACACTCGCTTTCAGACACTGGCTTTGTAAAACTGCACACAACTTTGTTCAACTAGCCCCGTTTGGCAACAAGATATAGATACAAGTACACTGGGACTTTATCCTGTTTAATTGCGATTTAATCACACTGCCAATCAGTTGCTCGTGGTTGAACGCTCGAGTGTTCGGACTACGAGCCAGGCGGTCACGAGTTTGAGGCTGTCTGGATTTCCATGAGATGTGTACTGCATATGGTACCTAATAGGGATGAAGTAACTGTAAGGTGGTTCTTGTTTTTGGGCATAGACCGGTTTCATTTATTTCCGGACAAAATCTCAGTTGAAAATTAACAAACCTCATACTACCAGCAATTGCTGGTATTGTTTTCTCACTGTTTACGCAATCTGAAACATCTAGCGTCTATACATCCCGTGATTTATTGGTTGTTGAGCAAGTGACTGTTGATCATATTGCCAGGGGACCTCAGCGAAGTGTCAGTGTTGAACACTGAAGTTATATTGTCGATGCTGACAGTAATACTAGTAACATAAAGGAAACTACTAACAAGGTTGCTGACAACTCTTCAACAGCCCTTGTTGGAGTTCATCAGGTGGGCGCATCCCCGAGTTTCCATCAACCTTGTGTTCTACTTGAACCCAAATCGGACTGATTGCGACAAATACACTCACTTGCAAATCAGGTTGGTTTTTTGACTATGGACTCAACTGAATGTCCCGTTTATGATCATTGACAGAGCTTGATATTTAATTTGCAAAGGGCTCGTCTTCATTGGTGCGCGATCGGGTCTCACCAAACAGATCGACGGTCACCTGATCAGAAACCAATTGGTTTACCTCAACAACCTATACTTCAACTTACTACCGTTGTGTCGTCTGCTTGAGTTATTCCAGGTGGACTGTATTTTTTAAAAGATAAAATACTCACATGGTGTTGGTAGAAAATACACATAAATTCTTTATCTCTTAAGCTTCTCTATGAGTTTTTGACTCCCTGTGGACAAACACATAGTCCGGTTGTTTTGCTTTGTCTCTATGGGATAGGAATCAATGTAATGGGTATAAGCCTTTGAGACACATACTACTTAGAAACTTACACTATGCCCCAAGTGCCGGCTGGATGCGTGGATTCTAGTGTATCACAAGAAGACCAAGCCTATGCATTTTCGCTTTCTATAATGGGAGGGGAATTGGCGAGTCCCAAAAAGTGGCAATTTTAAGCTAAGTCTCACAGAACCGCAGCAATTTTAATCTCAGACCAAAAGAACTGACTTATTAGAGGACTACTCTATGCGACAACCGGTACACTGATCGCTCAGTTCATGAAAGTCTATTGGATGGATGTACCGGCCAATAAGCTAGAGCGGATGACGATCGCAGCAGATCGCTTAAAAGCTACACATTTCGGTATGTCTGCTGGTTACTCGAAAAACGAAGATCTTGATGGATTATCTCAAGAAGATATTTTCTACCACGGATACTAAGTTACCCGAGGGTAGTTACTTGACTGCACCCCAACTGGCCCCACGTGAACGAAGCCCTCCAAGGCCAATAGAACCAGAGGGGCCCTCTACAAATTCTTCAGACGAAAGTAACGGCAAAAAATAGAACATTTGAACTTCTTTTTCAGTGGTATGTTCTGTTGCCTCGGTAGCCAGTTCATTCTTTCGGTGTTTTTATATTTTTGTTGAGGATGTATTGATACGTTGAATAGAAAATTTTTGTAAATCATTCTGTTGATCGTTATGGTCAGATTTCGGAGACCCGCGGTTTGCGCGCTGTAATCACGTGAGTAGTCATTCCCCCAGTTTTAATTGCCTTCGGGTGACAGTCTTCGTGCTCTAGTATAAGTAAATAGACAAACGTGAAATAATGTTGAAATACTAGAGGACACAGAGTAATCCTTTCATCACCAATCGAGGTGGCATCGTCAGTGAGGGGCTCAGTGGGTGAATTCTTCCTCTTCTGCCTGTGCTTATATAGCTCCTAAACAGTATCTGTTAGCTCTGAAGGCGGTCTTCGCTTAGTTTGATTGGATCCTTGTCAATCTGAGCTGGTCACAATCTCTTGTGTCTGGTTGGTTCGTTGAGCGTATGCTCTTCGACAGTTCTGTGTGTGATTGTTCTGTTATGATTTGGTCGTTTTCTTGTTGCTTTGAGGTCTGAATTTGTTCCCTTGGTCGACTCAGTGGCCTGCTGTTTCTTGTAGGTTTGCTCCTTTGGTGTCATTAGTCCGCCGGTTGTTGTTAGGTTTCTTGATTTTCCATTTGACTCAGAGTCCCGCGATTGTGTAGTTTTTTTGCTCGTCACGTCTGATAGACGGGGTCAATGTCGATGTGTTTATTGATCGACTTTTGTGTGGAGTACCACGCCTCGGCAAACTCTCACTCCCGTTTTGTTCTTGCGTGAGCAAGTATTTGAATATTGTCGCAATTGAACTTGTGTTCTACTCTGTCTTCGTGGATTGAGACAAGTGACAATGGATCATTTCTTCTGCTGGGAATTTTGTGCTTGTGTATTCTGGTAGCAAGTTTTCTTCCAGTTTGGCCAACATAATGTTTGTCGCAGTCGTTACACTTAAGTCGTTACACTTCGTCTTCTTCATTGCATCCCACCTTTCCTTTGGTTTCGAGAGAGAGCTTTTCTCAACGTGCTTGCAGGATTGAAGGCGACTATAATTCCATGTTGCCGCAAATGTCACCTCGATTGTTGATGAAACATTTGCAATCCTACTGCCAAACTAGGCAAAAAAAACCAACAACTAATCAATGCACCTGAGCTGCCGATATTCCATAACATTCCCACTGAGTAATCCAACAGTCATTACACTTTTGGAGCCACTTATATGGTGTCGACAACCCGCTGACTACAGCAGTGTGAATTTGATTGTTGTCTTTCCACATCTTTTTTTTACTTTACTATGCGGTTGTATCTGTGTGGATGGAATTGCTGAACAGTTATCTTTATTATGCGACAGACTGCCGTTGATAGATTCAATCTATTTCGAATGGAAACAGAAGCCTATACAGTTTTAAGATCACTGATCATCAGATTATCGTCTGGTTATAAGAACATTCGTTTACCGACTATTTAAGTTCATGAATACTGTTTTACACCTTCCGACTTTGCTTCAAATAGCAGACGATATAGTAATGGAGAAAATTGCATTTGAAACAGTGTACTTTCTCTGGACAGACTGGTGGTGAGCGGGCTAAAACTAGCACACACCTTACAAGAGGTTGGTATCATAGTGTGAACAAAAAATTCAATCTACAATTTGAAAACGTGAAAGAATCTGATTGAATGTTTTGGGAGTAAAGGAGTGAAAACTGCGCAGGTCACGCCGCTAATAAGGTTGTTGAAAATTCTTCGACAGCTGACTATCAGTTTTTTCTTCTTGGGGCTCATCGAATGGGTGAAATCCCTGAGTTGCCATCGATCTTATATTCCAACTGAACACCAAATTGCACAGCATATCAGTCTGAACAGGTCTAAACAGGTTTTGATGAAGCCATTTTTTATTGATTTGAACAATGAATTCAGCAAAGTTATTCGTGGTTTCGGCGTTCAGTCAAGTTAAGCAACACTGAAGTGCTTGTGCTGAGAATCCGTGTTAGTTATGGTGAAAAAATTTTTATTAAGATCAATTTGGCACGTTGCTACGTATATTTTTCCCCAGAGACTAACGACAGGAGGATTTGTTTGAAACTGCCTATAACGCGTTTCGAGGGTAAGTATATTCAACGTGCAGTAGACCCAATGTGAATGAAGTCTGACAAGTGGATCCCGAATAGCTGTTGTGTAAAAACTTCCATATACACTCAGGCAAAAAGGCTCAAGTAACCGTTGATCAAAGTTCACTGGAGCTATTGCAAAAGGGAGAGTGCCGTATTTGAAGTTTTTTCTACAAGACAGCTTCCAAAAGTTGGGATGACAGAAAAATTTGTACAACAGACCGTATCTCAATCTATAAAACCAATTCAAAAGCGTTCCTCCAAGTGATTTTTGTGTACGGTAACCTCAGATACAGAATGTTATATGCATAGAAAATACGATAAGTGATCGGAGCGACCAAATGTGATTGGTATTCTCAAAATTTGCAATCAAAAACAGTAGCGGATAATTTGGTGACAAACTTTTTCCACTTTCTTATAACCTGCGATTCTTTCAATGATTCTTCCAGGAACGCACACCGTGGGTTGATGCCTAAGAAGCTGTCGACAAAGGGGAATAATTTAAGACTCTTTGAACAACAGTAGGCAACTCAGATTCAAGCAGAATTTGACAATTCATAACTCAATAAATACAGTGTTTTAAAGAAGAAAAATGGAACATCCAGGCAAGAAGCCCTGTGTAACAGTGAAAACCGCCCTTTATAGTGTGAGGCTAGACAAAAGAAAATTCACAAACAAATGCTTTATAAAACAACAACATGAAACCACACAAAATAGGAATCATATTGACAATACGATTATACGGAGGACTGTTCACCTCGCTCTCCAGAGTTTTTTCTCTTTAAGGGCGCATCTTGTTAGCCAAACCAGATTATCTTGTGAAGACGAAAAGACATGATGTTTCAGTCTCGATCCGAAATTTGCTCATCCAGCCTAGACTCAACTTTGTTTTCTGGGGTGTCACAGAGAAAATCTTCTTTCTAGCTATTTCTAACTGTCTTAAGCAAATTCTGGGGGCCTCAGTGGAATTAATCGTTTGGTAAAAATTCCTTCTGGAAAGTCGGGAATCGAGGAGCCAGCGAATCGTTGTGTAACCATGTGATGTAGAATACCACTACGTGTGCGAATGAGTGTAATATGCTACATTCTGTTTAACTGAGAGTTATTCACCATGCAGAAGACAAATTCCAAAACCGCGCTGCTATTTCCAACCACATGTGGCAGCCGATCACCATATTTATTCCCCTTGACCCGACAAACTGAAACCACCTTCTTTTAATGAACTATTTTATAAGTTTAACGATTTCGGTCGGACATTGTGCTTTTTGTGGTTACCCGCCCTCGATATCTGTTTCCTTGTGACGTTATCGAATTTTTGGCGAAGGGAACTCTGTTCATTCCTCTATTCATTATGCTCTTGTTTCAATATTCCATATGCTGCACATATTCGCCAATTCAAATACATACGTGCTGGTCGCCACTCTTCGCTGAATTCTGGATTTCTAGTTCGTCTGGTTATACCGATATACGTACGAAACTTAATTACCACATTTTGGCGTCGCGATTGGAACAATTCATCATGCCTGCCGAAATGGAACCATTAGATGTTAATTCAACTGCGCGTGACGTAGAGGATTATTTGGAACGATTCGACACGACATATGGCACAAAATCCGATATGGAGGATAAGAAACTCACGGCATATTTCCTGCATTTCGTTGGCAAGGAGGCGTATACGTTGATCAGATCAA
>NW_008751784.1:401388-415526 GCF_000715545.1 Opisthorchis viverrini
GTACATATTCGCCAATTCGAATACATACGTGCTGGTTGCCACTCTTCGCTGAATTCTGGATTTCCAGTTCGTCTGTTTATACCGATATACGCACGAAGCTTAATTCCAACAGCCTGGTTGTACGGCCTGATTTTGTAACTCCTGCGGTAACTGCAGAAGAGAATCTGTTGAGGTTTGTTGAATATATCTATTATTATTTTCTTTGCAACAGTATCGTGATTCCAGAAATCGGATTTCTTGGTCTTTTCTCGGATTGGCACGCGGGACTTAAGCCCAGAAAGCAGAAATCCGTAACACACCTTGCCAAATGGTGCGCCGAATTGCTTATTGTTCACACTTCCAACCTTAGAATCCCGGGTTGAAGCTCTCCTGAAATCCGTGGAATACCAACTTCAGGTGATTCTTATTATGGATGAAACCTCTCTAGGATGCTTTCTGTCTTTCCAGCTTAAAGTGGCTTAACTTACATGGCGAAATTTTAATTAAACATCCAATGTCGACCCGCGCTCAGTATTCGCCCAACGGAATTAAATTTTCGGAAGCTACGACGTGTGCCCAATGGATCAAAGCAGACAGGTAAATGAGTTCACAGTATCAGTCCAAATTTTCTAGCCCCATCTGGCAATCGCGAGGAATTCGCGATGGTATAAAGTATTCAAGAATTTTTCCGCCAGACGTGTAAATGCTTCAGTGGACAATGAAATCTGGTGGGCCACAAAAACACGAACGTAGATTAAGTTGGTTTTTGGTTTGAACACATATGCAACAAACTGCAATATTTTGGCGCCGAAAAGTTTTATTCTCCTCCTAAAGATTTCGGTGTAGGAGCATCGTGCAACCAATGGGTCCCAAATTGGCCGAAACTCTTGATATTTCTGGCGATATCTTCAAGTCAAAATTTGCTTTTCACTCTCTTCCCTGATTAGTGTTAGTTTCACGATCGCAATGACCAAACATTGGTGTCCTTAATTCTCGATGCTACCTTGACGGTGCTGCCATCCAATATCGTATTTTTTAGGAACTTTTGGCAGTTCTATCGTCTAACAAGCTGTGAAGATGTTGTGGATGTGCAAACTTTGCGACTCGGCTTATGCAAGTATTGCCAAAACCTATTCCAAACGCAACCCGCCTTGATGGAATGGAATTCCACCCATAAATGTTTGAACCTAAAATAGGTGCACTAAAACTTGAGCGCCACCGCGATAAAAAGTGGGTAGGAAACAGAGTCAAACTAGAACCGAGCAAAAACTAATTGATGAAGCAGCTTTATCCAACCTTCCTGTTGCAAAATCATGGTGACTGACTGCGATGAACATGACTGATACTCTATTCATTCCTCTGGCAATCCGGGAGACGCTGTATCCGGCCTAGCCCAAATTCTGCTTGCAGATTAAGACGGTATCCCTTACCCAGAAGAAGACTCCTGTCGCCCTCCTTCTTTTGTCACTTCAAAATATTTCCACGCTCAGTGGCTACGTTTTCTCAGACCCACCAGTTCGTTCCTGAGCTGCTTGTGGACGTCGAAGGCCAGCCTGAAGTCGTATCATCAAACACAATGCTTCAGGAAAATCTCTTTCCTTCTGCACGGAAGCTTGCGCCGAAATTCGTGAGTAATTCACAAGAAAAACTTTCTCTCCCATATTTCATCCATTTTTCACAAACCACTCACAGATAATGGCGCCCTCCTCTCAACTGACTGCCCCCACTTTGGTGTCTAAATAACTGTCGGTTGCCCTGCCGCCAAGACAAGACTTGACGTTACTGTGGTGTCGTTATCTATCCGCCCAAAGGACCCGTTGAACACACCGCTCACGGTTCAAGGAGAGGTTACTCGGGGACTTTCATTCTATGCTGCTCAGTCACTTCCTGTGCAGTTTGCGTTCCGTCTTGTGCGTTAGCACAGCTTCCTCTTCAAGGTAACTTTAACACCCGGATTCACTCCAACAGCAACACTAGCGAGTCCCCACGTATTGTAGCTTATAACACGGCACTAATTTCAGCCCCCTGTAGGAACAGAGAAGTAAGCCAAAGCGTCGTTATTTACAGGTGGTCGTGTATGGCGAACTTGGCTCTTCCGGTGTACATTCGTACTGGAGTCCTGGCATCCGCTCGCTGGAAAGTTTCTCCGTCATTTTTTTCATAGTGGAAAGCTATTTCGTTGGTCGGTCCACTTGGATTACAAAGTCCTCCACTGGTGAATTATCCCACTTCGCCTTCAGCCACAACATGGTCAGTGCCATCCAGACCTGCTCCGGTGCCGGATGCAACAGCTCTTTCACCTTCATGTGGCCGGTTGCTGAGCACCAGACGCCGACTGCACATCTTCAGATCAGATTGAAGCCGCGGGTAAGCACCTCATTTCGATCCCAG
The DNA here is from genome assembly GCF_000715545.1 of Opisthorchis viverrini. Taxonomy (NCBI): domain Eukaryota; kingdom Metazoa; phylum Platyhelminthes; class Trematoda; order Opisthorchiida; family Opisthorchiidae; genus Opisthorchis; species Opisthorchis viverrini. The sequence goes on from NW_008751784.1 coordinate 403,759, forward strand.
AGAGGCACGATTTAAACGCTCCAGCAGACTGGCACATAACACCGTCGAGTCGCATTCCGGGCCTATTCAGGCCAACCTGAACCGCCTAATGGCTCCCTTGGAGTAGGCTTCTGTGTCCAACTACGCTGCAAAAGGTCCCTTCGTGGCGGCCCACTCCATGATCAGAGGGCTTTTATGGCTGCATCTCAGACTGCACTCGCCAAGCCCCTGAGTACTGTCTTCATTCACCCAGTCTTAGCTAGTTATCCTTTGGCCCAGCCACTCCGGCAATGTTTTAGGTGTTCCCGAGGGAAGTGCGAGCTCCCAACTCTTTAAGGCTTCTATCTACATAACTTTTATCCGTATCTGGGTCATTGGACCAAAGAAAAAGGGTAAAAAGCCCTCTAGGCGAAATTGTTTAGCAGCAAACATGAAATAAGCGGTCATAACTCATTAGAAACGAAAAAAAGCTTCTTATTCATGTAGAGTTTTAGAAAAGTGGAAAACCTCAATATCCTCCGGAATTTTTCTGGCTATTTACTGGATATTGAACAATAGCGAACGAACACTCCAAATCCGTTTCCCAGTAACCTCTAACTTCCGTCGAATACAGGGTCACAGCTTGGATTTCAGACTGTAGACTGCTTGCACGATCCGTGAATAACCGGACCTTTACACCAAACGATGATGTTTTCTTGTGAGCAGACTCACCAGCATCTTGTATGTGTGACCCAATGGGCCATAGAGCCAAACAAGCACTTCGTCCAATATGCATTTTCAGACCAATTGTTCTTATGTTTGTGGATTGTGCTTGACCACACGGTCGAGTCTGGCTATATAGGCCTTGCGCATGTTAACGTTGGTCAGAGTTTGGCAAGGCAACTCATAGGCTACTAAACAGAGACGTCATAAAAGTCCATCCATTTGATCCGCCTTGGATGAACAAGGCAGGAGCCGCTTTGGCACAGGAGCCCATACCTGAAGTTAAAATTTCAATGAGCGATGAAAATGGAGATGTGAAATGTTACGACGCCAGGCGTTGGACGTTGCCGACAACAGGTTTGCACTTCATGAAGATGTGCGGATATATTCACTGAAAGTAAAATGTTTACAACAGAGCGAGGTAAGAATGGAAAAGACAACTCGGGAAAGAAGCTACCCTTGTATTGTTTGACATTAAAGAGTTCATCCTTATAAGTGCATTCGCTAAGGAAATGACAGGGAAATTAGTGTAAGAGTGCAACATATAAGAACTTGTAACTTTCAAAAAATGTGTCTAGTGTATCCTGTGGCGCATTGCACGTTTTGAAAGCCCACATGAGAGAATATGGTACGATGATGTGGGAGGACTTTTACAAAAGTTCATCGAAAGACGTATCAACAGGTCGACCAGAGAAGCAACATAGCACTGTCGCGGATATTCTAGAGAAAGTGGGGCGAAAACTTAGGGCGAAAGTAAGATCTTATTGGCCGTCGGCAGATCAAGCGATACAAAAGTCCTAGACAGAAACAGGTGCGCATCGGTGAAGAGAACTCGGCCCCGATATGGCCGTGTAGACTGATTGAAAAATGGGCTTTATAAAGGACCGCCGCAAGTTTGGCTCAGCAGTCCAGTTTGAGGCTTACGCATTGCCCGGACATGGCAGTTTTGCACGGCTTGCGGTGGAATGAACGGCAAATGAAAGCAGAAAACATGTGCGCCTCAGCCAATTTTGTCCTGCATGTCTGAGAGAGATAAACGTGTAAGAGTACCTTTTATCAGGATCTCTTGCTTCAGGGGAAGTAAGACTTTAAAGCAGCCAAGTGAGAGTCGGGTCAGGTAAAATAACTGAGAATGAGCAGGGCTGAGATTTACTTCGTTAGCAGATGTAGTCCTGACGGAACTAGTTGGAAAGCAGTGAGTAGGTTTACCCGAAGCGGACGAACCACGGCAGATAGTGGAGTAAGGCTTTAGGGTTTCTAAGATTTCAGGATGATCAGCCTGAGGGTGCGATGAGGAAGTATGAACCCGGAGCCACGGAAGTCGTAGAGAATGAATGCGTAGTAGATGCGCACCAGCATCTTGGATGGAATAGAATGGGTCAAGACGGTGGACCTATTGTGCTTTTCGAAAGCTATTTTGCAAGTGAAAATCTCCTCCGTAAATTTGTGAGTAAGAACAATGAGCAAGAAGGCATCGGTGACGCTGAAGAACCCACAATACGTCTTATATTTACCGCCTAGTACAGATACGCGTCGGGCTGAAAGGCAACCGAATGTACGGGGCTCGGGTGGGAACAACTAGACGTGGTTGCGAAATAAAACGGTTGGCCACGCTTTAGGTATCACGAGAGAGAATATGCTTGTCACAGGTTTGATATGCAACTAGATTGCCAGAGCTTCATGGACGCCAAAGGAAAGAATGAAAGTGCTGGAACAGTTGCAGCTGCATGACGAGAAAAATGTCCGCGGTGTAAGAACCACGTGCGTGGTACCGTGTACGCTGAGATCATCCTCAAACATCCAGCTGGGCCAGCAAAGGCGGAAGGTGAATTGGGGATTGATGTTGATACCAGTAGTCTTCAAAAAGGTTGAGATAGATATTGAGATAGAGTGACTAGTAGGAGTTTGGCGAGCTCAGTGAGGTCTACATAGAACTGACTAATAAAGAGGAACTCACTGTTTTCGAAATTACTTGTTCCAGCTCCGCCAAACCCGCTTTCAGACGCCGACGGTCATTGTCGAAGTCTCGTTATATAACACCCCCTCGACTGAACGTCTGTGTATCTGCCGTCGTCCTTCACAATTCAACCCGATTTTTCTCCATACTACTCACAAGTACACAACGGGTACGTGTTTCATGAAACCCTTATCAGCAACGACCGGCGACCAGCTTAAACCGTGCCCACCCATTTTTGTCATGCCTGAACACCATTTCCGACTGCCACACATCCCACCGCACCCATTTCCTCTTTCTGCACCATATACCGTTCTGCGTCTCCTGACGGCGCGAAAGACTTCGTGGCTGATATTTTTCTATTCAGCTACACGCTCTCCTCCCACAAATATTCCCTACGCCTTACTGGACCTCGTATCCTTCCTCCTGCCGTGGGTTCATACTCACTTCGACGTTTTTCCTCCGCAACACCAGTGCTGAATACTCATTCACCGAATCCAAAGGCGCACAGTAAACCCTGCTTTGCAATAATTCAACCTCAATTTTCAGTCAATTCTAGTGATAAGAGAGATGTTGGTAACGTTCAATTTAGCGCAGTTTTCTTGCTAATGTTCCTTTCACTTATAATTATACACGTTCACAAGCACCCAGTCGTCAGTACAACTGCACGGCCAAGTCTTATTTGTGCGACTGAAACATGGCTCTCATTTAAAACTCCAGATATTGCTACTTCAATCCCTGGTAATTAATAATGATAATGTTTATTCCCAACGAGTAGGCAAGAGGGCTCGGTTGGAAGGAGGAATGGATCAGTTGCGGGTGTGCTATCAAACTGAGTATGGCAGTGCCGTGCCATCATTTGCCTGACATGCTTCAGTTTTTGGACGGCCCGTGACGGACGTTACATTCGAGATGATTCGGCTGGGGTGTGCATTTCATTGGGCAGCGGTATTCATTTCAGCCTTGTCAAGGAAACAAGCCGAAACGAAGTCGATATGAGATTGTAGGTTTTCTCGGTCCACATGGTGATCCCAGGACTGTAGATCATAGGCCAGGTGGAGTGATATCAGCTAACCAGTTCGTCCAAAACGGGCACTTCCGACTTTCAAAACATGCACTGATATACACGGCAGAGAACCGTATCCACCAAACAGACAGGAAATGCCATCTATTCAAAATCAAGATTTCGTACAACTATCGTGGAAGGTTCTTTCATAAGAAGGGATTTTAGGGGCTATATATCAGAAGAGTACTGGTAGCTTTTATCTATTTAAGACAAGCTCTCTTTTTCTTCCCCGTTCCGTAACATGTCTTTTCTGCGTGATATCCCTTTTTGTCTAAATTTATGCTGTTTGACTCCAACCTGCTAGATATTCCCCAGTCTTCAATTTTGGACCCCGCCCAGTGCACCTTGCTCCTTGCTCAACTTAATGTAAAAGGTTTAACTCAGGTTAAACGCATCCCCACATGTGGCCTGAATATTCTCACACGAAGGTCTGGCTAGAGCCGAATTTTGTTCACTCCTTTCAGGAAGTAATCACTACTTCGTTTCGTGAAACGCCGTCACTTGTGGATCCAGTTCTTCAGTACTTCTCTCTTTCACCTCCTTCCTCGAATGGGGCGACTTTCTTCTTTCAACGAACACAGCGTATCTGTGACGCCTTCCATCACAACTTGTTGATCACCGTTTGCCTTGTTTTTCCTACAAAGAAACCCCGCTCCGGCGTCTGTCGCCAAGGAATAGTTAACAGTCGCCTATGATACTGAAGTACACTGAGCAATGATTGAGTCTTGCGGTTATCTCTCATAGAAAAACGTCTTACCGAGCAGAGCACCATCACCTTTACCGCTTCTTATTTCAAATGACTAAGCAATCCATTTCGTGAGCGCTGTACCCCAAACCGTCACCCAATTACTTGTTTTTGTTCCAGCTAATGTCGTTCAACCACCAAACCTGTCAGCGTAGCCGGTCATCTGAGCGTTTACTCTGATAGGTGCTACCTGCACTATTCTTTCAAACTCATCCATAATCCCTGCCGCATATTTCAGGGCCCAACGAATTAGAGAAGCAAAGTTACCATCGCTATAACTGACATTTCTGCCATTCTTTAAACTGCAGGTACTATGTCGCACGGGAGCCCATGTCCTTCCATCTCGTAGTCTGAAAATTTGAAGTCAAGATATCGAAGTGCTTGTCCAAAATATTTCACCGACTAGATAATATCTGTATCACCTCCTTCCAGTGGAAGAATCTACAGTCTGCCCTTATTTCGAACTGCTTCCAAATGTGTGATGATCCACCTTGTCCCACTTTGAATGAACACCCTTGTGCGTGTGGCCAAATTTCAGTTCACCAGGTTATTTCTAGCTACGGATGGAATAGATGCCTGGCAGTACGATTCGCTATCCCAGAGATCCGTCAGTGACTGTTAGCTCTACTTCTTCTGGACCAGCGCAGCAGCTTATGATGCCGGGTGTTACATTGTGTTGGTCTACCCTGATATCTAAAATGATTCTGGCCAGGTCCCTTACGCATCCCTCCTACAGAAATTTAGTTCCATCCGTGTGAGTGGGAACTTGTTTCGGCGTTTTAGATCTCGCAGGTCTGCTAAGACAAAAACGCATTAGCGACACAGTTATCTGCACTATCTATTATCAGCTGAGTTATTTAAAGAGCTTGCTAAACCCAAATATTTTTATTGTATATTACTAACGCCGTGTCCCACGGTTGGTCCTTCCTTTCTTCAGATGATGAAAAAATCGACCTAACATTTCTTCCCTCAGCCAAAATTTTTATATTCCAACATACCAACGTGATTAAGACTCTCACTGGCTGGTCAATTTTTTCTGGCCCAAGCTCGTTCTATCTCAAGCCAAAGACAACCTTCCCTCGCAGCTCGCGCGTACACGTTCAATGGTAAGCGAAACAAACGTTTCACATGGGTCAAAAAATGTGTTCGCAGATACTCCTCTACATTTAGCGAGTACTACCAAGTCCAGTTTCAGATTGCTCGACTATGTGAAATCTGCGTTCTAGTATTACTCTCCTTTCAACTTAGAGGCAAAAAGGCAGACATTTTCAAGCAATGTATGCAATCAGCCATTAAACTGTTTCCTGAAACCTTTTCCCTGCGTACACACAGTTGTATAAAAGCAGTTGAATACGGTCAGCACCCATTTACCTGAAGGTTCCGGAAAAATTCTAGCCTCATTTTTGCCCCTCCGTCTGCATAATCTCGGGCATGGAAACAGCATGTCTTAGCTGGTTCAAGCTGTTCTAGGAAGCAACCATTCCCTATCTGATCACCATACGCGGGACGCCCGGGACGAGGCGGCTAAGAAACCGAAATATGTCAGTGCAATGGTCGCATAACATTGCCATGGCCGGTCCGACGGCATATCTGCAACACGCTAAACTGTCCCCTCTCATCTGCTTGGAAACCTAGCTGCAAATACACACAACCGGCTTGCCTGACTCCAACTGCGGCTGGGTTGAGTTCGTTCCAATCCACCCAGTCCTTCCCCAGGCTATTAACATCAGGGTGCATCTTTACATTGTCCTTCCCACGAACTTACTAATTTCCCTTACATGTCAAGCTCCATTTTGTCGTTATCATTACTTGACCCTTCCACGGAAAGTTTCCGCTCAATCCCGCTCAAGCAGTGACATCAGTAAGTCTACCTAATTTCAATGTAACTGTGGAACCGAGGTACTATCAGCCACTTGACCATGTTGTGAATTCGTCCAATTCATCAAGCCGGCCTATGCTTTTCCTGATGCCGGCCATAAACTCGAATGTCCAAGGCCACGAAGCCTAGGCAATGGTTTTCTGTTTGAGGTCAAGTTTGATGACCAGGTCCCTGAAAGGCACGTACTCCTCCATATTTGTTTTTCTGTCCTCTCAGTTTCTGAAATTAGGAAATGTCAGGCTAGCTTTCTCAGATTCGCCCCCGTTACTTCTTTTTATTGCCACCGAATTGTAAGTCTTATCTTGCCTCGATTTGACATCTTTTCCACAGTCCTGAGAGAGCTCTAAGATTTCGCTTGATCATTAGTGTTTACTTGCTTCAGATCCTCTCAGTACTTTCACAACATCAAACAATGCCCATTATTTTTGTGACTGCGCGCAAATGGACATAAAGCAGTCGAGTCATGCCGCAGAAAATGAATAAATACTTTACAGAATCCTCTTCCGGTCTTTTTCACTAGGGTGGTTTCAGAACTCACAACTGGTAACCCCTGTAGGGGGTCGTATTCGCCGGTATCCTACACTTTCTGTGCAAAGAAAACAGTGTCGTAACGTTTCTCCACGATTCGCCCAAATCTTTCTAACAAACGTTCTTGCATTCAGCAATATCCCGGGAGTTTTTTGTGCCAAAACCTCTTTTGAGGGCTTCCTTAGTTTTCAGGATTGCCACAAAGGCAGATGGCGTTGCCCAGCATTTGAGTACTACCAAGCCCACCCAAACGGTTCCTTCTGACACCACCCAAGCACTTTTCTGTAACGAACCGTCGATTCAACTTCGACCACGCAGGAACCACCCAGATATTCTTACTACTCATGTGTCCTTTAAGTTCGCCGAAGTATCACTTGTAGCCAATACGAACTAATGGACAATTCACCGCCGATCACCACGTTACGCGTCATTTGATGCAGGTAACTTGAGCACATTCGGGGCTTGTGAGGTAGTATTTCAGCATGTCTTATCCACCGAATATTTTGAACAGCAAATATACAAACTCGTGCGTTGGAGTGCTTGGACTCAGCCGTTTATTCACCCAGCAGCTGTTGCACAAGCCGAGCACCCGCCACACTGTATTCGGTCATTGCAAGTGAGGGACGATCTTTCCACCAAATAACAACCAAGGCTCACAAAGTGTGTATCCAGTGTGTAATAATTCTTAGCCTTGTCCACCCCTCCCTTTTGGACTCACAAGAGGTGCTCGCATCATTGAATCAGTTTTACTCTCACCAGTTCAAGTACAGAAGACCTACTGGACAGTTGTTTAGATTATTTATGAAAATGATGCAGCGCAAATCACAAAGTACAAAGCCTGCAGTTAAACGATCTTAATCTATTCGGAGGATAAAGTGGCTTCTAAAAACAACGTCCAAGCCATTCTTTAACAAGTTTTTGTCGGAGGAGTTAGCGGTTTACCTGGCTGAATCATCGTAAATAAAGAGTCCAATAGTTGCACCACAAAGCAAGTTAACAGGACAAGCCTTTCCAGACACAGGGAGAAAGTGACAAATATGCACATGAAACAACTCGGGCAGAACAATCCAGTGAATGGTTTCTTGATGTGAAACAAAAAACCTAGAGGCTACCCAGTGGTAGTAGTTGAAGCCCACAAGAAGAATCATGCATTTCCCTGTCCTGCCTTAGCGGATTCTTCATGTCCGGTATCAGCAAGTTGGATTTACGGAAAACTTAAAAAATCGTGGTATCTTATTGAAACATTTTACATGGAGAACAACTTTCGTGCAAAATAAATCAGTCAGATAGGCTGGGGCAAACAGGTTGCACAGTCATGGATACCAAAGGAGACATTGGTCAGCCTGGATAAATAATTCTATCCGGCGCTGCGTCTCTTAACCACCCATAAAAATCGTCATTTCACTTGAAAAGAAGACACCGTCGAGACGACATCAAAACCAGATGACCGGTTTTCACCAGCTCAATTGCACTTATCGACATATCCACGAAATTAATCAAATCAAATTCATTGCGGGTCGGTCTAAGCTGCAAACATGATTATACTCTCAGCGCAACACGGATTCCTCACGGAATGCTCCAGTGTGACTAGCATTTTGGTGTGTATGGATGGCTCAAAATACGGAAAGACCAATAACTCATTTTGGACGCCACATTGTTTAGCTCCTCAAGGTTGGAATGAGATACTACTGTCTTAAAAATGGTCTGAGACTTGCGCAAAGTGGGACGTTCCGTGGTAAAAACGGAACACAGTGATTCACGGGTTTTGCAGGTTGATACGTAGGATCGTGGCTTTTGTCCGAGTTTGTTGGGTCGGATACCTTCTTATCGTTCAGCTACTTCTATTCACAAGAAAGGCACAAGAAAAAGTGTGTAGCTTCGCCTTGTAAATTATAAGCGTAGATATTAGGCTTACCAGCACGAGGACTCGCAGGATAAAGTCAATAATAGTGCCTTAAACTGGGTCCTCGATGTATTCTGGGCATCAATTGCCAAGAATGAAAAAATATTTGTCCTATGATATTGTGCGATCTGATCTTTAAAAACTTTCTTAGCATGTCCTCACCGTGTGTCAGCTGGAGTAAAAGCAGAAAACCAGTTGCCCAACGCTTTTTCAAAAAGGCAATAAGTAAGTACCAGATCTCCTTGGAGGCGACGATTAACCAGGAAAAATGGGTCTAGCACCGCGGGACACGTTTCATAACCCCCTAATTTAATGCCGGAAGCCATTTTCGTTGCAGCTCTCTGGACACGCTCAATGAGGGTTACGGTCTTCTCGCATCCTTGGCTGATATACTCAAGACGCTGTCTTCAATGGGCCGCGTATTGTAACTGGACGTCCATGAGAGTAATACAGGAGAAGGAGTGCAAAACCATCCGTAGAACGGTAAACGCCTTTTAAGTCGATTTCCCATGGTGCAGGGATAAAGACTTGTTTGAAGAGAGCCAGATACCTAAATGCTTTCTGGCATCTATCCTCGACGTGTCCCTTGGTCTATTTTGTCTGAATAATATATGTATGCATTTTTCGTCATTCGGAGGAGAGTTAAAGTCCAAAAATCATTGCTTTGTAGCGTCTACGTTCATTTTGAGGGCACTGGCACATGAACGTCAAGATTTCAAGTCATCTGCAAAAAGTAGGCATGAAACTGAAAGGACACCTTGTGGTTTGTTAACTTAGATCAGACACGGAAATGGACTAAAAAGGAGCTTCGAGGAACTTCAGTGGAGACCGGGACCCGACGATAGTAAGTTCGGCCCGGTTCTACACCGAAAGTTCTGTCTGATAGAAACGCTTTATTCCGGAGTAGAGTTTTCCCTTGAATCCCACAAGGCTTCAGGTTGCGGAGCAGTGGAACGTGTGGGACTCGATTGAATGCTTCTGAGAATCTGAAAAATATGGCATTTGTTATCAGTCCTCCGCCCTGTTCTGCGTTAAGTTGTCCACGAATACGAGCATGTTCGTCACAAAAGAGGTTTGGGAGAATTCCCTGTTGAACTGGGGGTATCAAGTTGGTGGTAGTGAGATGATCTGGAATGACCTAATCAGAATGCGTTCCATCACTTTGTAAAACACGCTAGTTAGGCTAAAAGACCAGAAATGTTGGGCGATAATCTGTCGCCAACTTTGTGGATCGGTGTAAAAATCGCGTCCTTCCGAGAAGAGAGTCGGTAGCTTTCGCCAAGCGACTGACAGAACACCAGGTTGTAATGCTTCGCCAGCGTGAACCACGTTTCCTTTAAGGCCCTCGAAAAGACATCACGTGGGTTCAACGCACGGAACGGGTTTGTCTTGTAAAAGGATTGACGAAAGTCCACCTCCGTGAAGAGCAAGTCGATTAGCGGTCGTTTTAAGTTTCGTTCGAAAGGAGTGAGGGTGACGAGAAGGCTCAACTGAATATAGACCAATACATTCACGGAGTCGCCGATTGATAAACAGGATCGATGCCTTTGTCCAAGTTACCCGGGTCACTTTTTTCTTGTCGGTCAGTGGCTGTCGTTCACCTGAAAGGCATAAGTGAAAAAAGGGTGTAGCACCGCTCTTTATGTTCTCAGCGCGAGGCAATATGCTTGCCAGCGCGAGGATTCGCATGAATAAATGTCTGGTAGTGCTTTGAACTGGGTTCTAGAAGGAGCGTGGACAACCATCGGAGGAAGGTCACTCCACGCACCTACAACCCGAAGTGAGAAAAAATTTTGCCTGATGAAAATGTGCGCTCCGAGCTTGTCTTACTAAGTCCCCGCCGTGTGTTTTCTGGGTCAACGTTGAAAAACATGTTTACCAGGCCTTGTTCAAACAGGGTGTAAGTAAGCATTAGGTCCCCTCGGAGGCGACGATACTTCAGGGGAAACAGATCAAGCATCGCGCGACGCGTTTCGTAGTCCACGGATTTGAGGCCGGCAACCATTCTCGTAGCGCCTCGCTGGACACGCTCAGTGAGGGTAACAACTTTCGTGCGTCCTGAGTAGACAACTTGGTTGGCGTATTCCAGGGGTGGTCTGACGTAGGCCCCGTAGAGTATTTGGAAATCCATGCGAGTGATACGGGAGAAGGGGCGTCGGATCATCCGTAAAATGGCAAATGCCTTTTGGGCCGATTTCTCATGGTGTAGTGCGAAGGACAAGTTTGAGGAGACCCAGATGCCTAAATCTTTTTTGGCATCTATCCTCATGATGTTTTCTGGTCCCTTTTCACCATGCATAACAAAGGCATTCGCTGAATCCCCTCCAAACGATACTCAAGACGCTGTCTTCAATGGGCCGCGTATTGTAACTGGACGTCCATGAGAGTAATACAGGAGAAGGAGTGCAAAACCATCCGTAGAACGGTAAACGCCTTTTAAGTCGATTTCCCATGGTGCAGGGATAAAGACTTGTTTGAAGAGAGCCAGATACCTAAATGCTTTCTGGCATCTATCCTCGACGTGTCCCTTGGTCTATTTTGTCTGAATAATATATGTATGCATTTTTCGTCATTCGGAGGAGAGTTAAAGTCCAAAAATCATTGCTTTGTAGCGTCTACGTTCATTTTGAGGGCACTGGCACATGAACGTCAAGATTTCAAGTCATCTGCAAAAAGTAGGCATGAAACTGAAAGGACACCTTGTGGTTTGTTAACTTAGATCAGACACGGAAATGGACTAAAAAGGAGCTTCGAGGAACTTCAGTGGAGACCGGGACCCGACGATAGTAAGTTCGGCCCGGTTCTACACCGAAAGTTCTGTCTGATAGAAACGCTTTATTCCGGAGTAGAGTTTTCCCTTGAATCCCACAAGGCTTCAGGTTGCGGAGCAGTGGAACGTGTGGGACTCGATTGAATGCTTCTGAGAATCTGAAAAATATGGCATTTGTTATCAGTCCTCCGCCCTGTTCTGCGTTAAGTTGTCCACGAATACGAGCATGTTCGTCACAAAAG
>NW_008751784.1:416255-474193 GCF_000715545.1 Opisthorchis viverrini
GCATTTCGTCGATGAAGGTCAAATCCCGGAGGGATTGTTGTTTGCCTGAACGATATCCGATTGGTGCAACGGCATGTTGATTACAAGCGACTTTGGAACATACGAAAACAAGCCACCATTACGGACCTCGCTCGAAGAAACAAAAGCGTGCTCTTCAAGTACATGAGACATCGCCGCGGAAACACGAAATCTGCGTTCTCCTTGAGGGACAAAAACGGAGAACCGACAAATCGCACAACAGTGGTATCTGAGATTTACAGATAACACCAGCTCAATTGCACTTATCGACATATCCACGAAATTAATCAAACCTATTTCATTGCGGGTCGGTCTAAGCTGCAAACATGATTATACTCTCAGCGCAACACGGATTCCTCACGGAATGCTCCAGTGTGACTAGCATTTTGGTGTGTATGGATGGCTCAAAATACGGAAAGACCAATAACTCATTTTGGACGCCACATTGTTTAGCTCCTCAAGGTTGGAATGAGATACTACTGTCTTAAAAATGGTCTGAGACTTGCGCAAAGTGGGACGTTCCGTGGTAAAAACGGAACACAGTGATTCACGGGTTTTGCAGGTTGATACGTAGGATCGTGGCTTTTGTCCGAGTTTGTTGGGTCGGATACCTTCTTATCGTTCAGCTACTTCTATTCACAAGAAAGGCACAAGAAAAAGTGTGTAGCTTCGCCTTGTAAATTATAAGCGTAGATATTAGGCTTACCAGCACGAGGACTCGCAGGATAAAGTCAATAATAGTGCCTTAAACTGGGTCCTCGATGTATTCTGGGCATCAATTGCCAAGAATGAAAAAATATTTGTCCTATGATATTGTGCGATCTGATCTTTAAAAACTTTCTTAGCATGTCCTCACCGTGTGTCAGCTGGAGTAAAAGCAGAAAACCAGTTGCCCAACGCTTTTTCAAAAAGGCAATAAGTAAGTACCAGATCTCCTTGGAGGCGACGATTAACCAGGAAAAATGGGTCTAGCACCGCGGGACACGTTTCATAACCCCCTAATTTAATGCCGGAAGCCATTTTCGTTGCAGCTCTCTGGACACGCTCAATGAGGGTTACGGTCTTCTCGCATCCTTGGCTGATATACTCAAGACGCTGTCTTCAATGGGCCGCGTATTGTAACTGGACGTCCATGAGAGTAATACAGGAGAAGGAGTGCAAAACCATCCGTAGAACGGTAAACGCCTTTTAAGTCGATTTCCCATGGTGCAGGGATAAAGACTTGTTTGAAGAGAGCCAGATACCTAAATGCTTTCTGGCATCTATCCTCGACGTGTCCCTTGGTCTATTTTGTCTGAATAATATATGTATGCATTTTTCGTCATTCGGAGGAGAGTTAAAGTCCAAAAATCATTGCTTTGTAGCGTCTACGTTCATTTTGAGGGCACTGGCACATGAACGTCAAGATTTCAAGTCATCTGCAAAAAGTAGGCATTAAAGTCCAAAATTGCTTTGTAGCGTCTACGTTCATTTTGAGGGCACTGGCACATGAACGTCAAGATTTCAAGTCATCTGCAAAAAGTAGGTAGGAAACTGAAAGGACACCTTGTGGTTTGTTAACTTAGATCAGACACGGAAATGGACTAAAAAGGAGCTTCGAGGAACTTCAGTGGAGACCGGGACCCGACGATAGTAAGTTCGGCCCGGTTCTACACCGAAAGTTCTGTCTGATAGAAACGCTTTATTCCGGAGTAGAGTTTTCCCTTGAATCCCACAAGGCTTCAGGTTGCGGAGCAGTGGAACGTGTGGGACTCGATTGAATGCTTCTGAGAATCTGAAAAATATGGCATTTGTTATCAGTCCTCCGCCCTGTTCTGCGTTAAGTTGTCCACGAATACGAGCATGTTCGTCACAAAAGAGGTTTGGGAGAATTCCCTGTTGAACTGGGGGTATCAAGTTGGTGGTAGTGAGATGATCTGGAATGACCTAATCAGAATGCGTTCCATCACTTTGTAAAACACGCTAGTTAGGCTAAAAGACCAGAAATGTTGGGCGATAATCTGTCGCCAACTTTGTGGATCGGTGTAAAAATCGCGTCCTTCCGAGAAGAGAGTCGGTAGCTTTCGCCAAGCGACTGACAGAACACCAGGTTGTAATGCTTCGCCAGCGTGAACCACGTTTCCTTTAAGGCCCTCGAAAAGACATCACGTGGGTTCAACGCACGGAACGGGTTTGTCTTGTAAAAGGATTGACGAAAGTCCACCTCCGTGAAGAGCAAGTCGATTAGCGGTCGTTTTAAGTTTCGTTCGAAAGGAGTGAGGGTGACGAGAAGGCTCAACTGAATATAGACCAATACATTCACGGAGTCGCCGATTGATAAACAGGATCGATGCCTTTGTCCAAGTTACCCGGGTCACTTTTTTCTTGTCGGTCAGTGGCTGTCGTTCACCTGAAAGGCATAAGTGAAAAAAGGGTGTAGCACCGCTCTTTATGTTCTCAGCGCGAGGCAATATGCTTGCCAGCGCGAGGATTCGCATGAATAAATGTCTGGTAGTGCTTTGAACTGGGTTCTAGAAGGAGCGTGGACAACCATCGGAGGAAGGTCACTCCACGCACCTACAACCCGAAGTGAGAAAAAATTTTGCCTGATGAAAATGTGCGCTCCGAGCTTGTCTTACTAAGTCCCCGCCGTGTGTTTTCTGGGTCAACGTTGAAAAACATGTTTACCAGGCCTTGTTCAAACAGGGTGTAAGTAAGCATTAGGTCCCCTCGGAGGCGACGATACTTCAGGGGAAACAGATCAAGCATCGCGCGACGCGTTTCGTAGTCCACGGATTTGAGGCCGGCAACCATTCTCGTAGCGCCTCGCTGGACACGCTCAGTGAGGGTAACAACTTTCGTGCGTCCTGAGTAGACAACTTGGTTGGCGTATTCCAGGGGTGGTCTGACGTAGGCCCCGTAGAGTATTTGGAAATCCATGCGAGTGATACGGGAGAAGGGGCGTCGGATCATCCGTAAAATGGCAAATGCCTTTTGGGCCGATTTCTCATGGTGTAGTGCGAAGGACAAGTTTGAGGAGACCCAGATGCCTAAATCTTTTTTGGCATCTATCCTCATGATGTTTTCTGGTCCCTTTTCACCATGCATAACAAAGGCATTCGCTGAATCCCCTCCAAACGACACATGGACGCACTTTTCATCATTCAGAGGAAGGTGCCAGTTCAACGACCACTGCTTGGCAGCGTCTACATCCATTTGGAGGGCGCTGGCATTGGAACTCCAGGATTTCAAGTCGTCCGGAAAAAGTAAACATGGACTCGCAAGAACGTCTGGGAGGTCGTTGACGTAGATCAGAAACAGGAGTGGTCCCAAGACGGAGCCTTGAGGAACTCCAATGGAGACCGGCTCTGGAGAGGAATAGGTTGAGCCTATTCTCACTCGGAATGACCTGTCTGATAGGAACGCCTTGATCCAGGTGAGGATTTTCCCTTGAATCCCGTAAGACTTGAGTTTGTGGAGCAGCGGGACGTGTGGGACCCTATCAAATGCTTCTGAGAAGTCAAAAAATATGGCACTCGATATGAGTTCTTCGTCCTTGGCTTGGGTTAAGCTGCCCACTGTTGGGCTAATCGTGGGTTACTCTGTTCGAAGAGAGCGCGGTTGCCCTATTTCTGCGGCGATGCCTCATGTATCTATCCAGCGCATTTCTGTTTTCCCAGCTAGGCCAAATTAGGTGGCTTGTTTCCGTATGTTCCATTCGCGGATTTCCGATATACTATGGTTCCGAATTCAGCGAAACGCCGGATCCTCCTTGGTGTCTTCTGTGATCAGCTATTTCATAAAGAGTTGATACCTCTTTTCTAAAAACGCCGAATCATTTCTGGAAGCTTGCGGCCCACTCGAATGCGTGCCGTTTTCTTCGGGTTGAACATCACGTCAGGTTCGTGAACACTCGGAATGATGGTCCAGTATAGCTCTCTCACTGATGCTTATCTCAGTTTAAATTGATAAAAAAGGTGCACATTCCTGGGGAGTCAACAGGGCAGAAGCTCCGAATCCGCGTTTGAGGTTCAGGATATATTGCCCAGTGGCAGATGAAATAAAAAGCCCAAAGCACAGTGGTTCCATTAGGGTCTTTATTATCACCTGATCAGCTAAGCGCATTTCGTCGATGAAGGTCAAATCCCGGGTGGATTATTTTCCTTCTCACCAAACCGTGTGAACTCGGCGAAAAAGGCATTTGCCATTTTACGGATGATCCGACGCCCCTTCTCCCGTGTCACTCTCATGGACTTCGAAATTCTCTATGGGGCCTTCGTCAGACCGCCCCTGGAATACGCCAACCAAGTTGTCTACTCAGGACGCACGAAAGATGTAACCCTCACTGAGCGTGTCCAGCGAGGCGCTACGAGAATGGTTGCCGGCCTCAAATCCGTGGACTACGAAACGCGTCGCGCGATGCTTGATCTGTTTCCCCTGAAGTATCGTCGCCTCCGAGGGGACCTAATGCTTACTTACACCCTGTTTGAACAAGGCCTGGTAAACATGTTTTTCAACGTTGACCCAGAAAACACACGGCGGGGACTTAGTAAGACAAGCTCGGAGCGCACATTTTCATCAGGCAAAATTTTTTCTCACTTCGGGTTGTAGGTGCGTGGAGTGACCTTCCTCCGATGGTTGTCCACGCTCCTTCTAGAACCCAGTTCAAAGCACTACCAGACATTTATTCATGCGAATCCTCGCGCTGGCAAGCATATTGCCTCGCGCTGAGAACATAAAGAGCGGTGCTACACCCTTTTTTCACTTGTGCCTTTCAGGTGAACGACAGCCACTGACCGACAAGAAAAAAGTGACCCGGGTAACTTGGACAAATGCATCGATCCTCTGTATCCATCCGTGAATCCGCGGGTCAGCACCGCTGCTTAGCATTCACGTGATCCGACGCACAGCATCTACATTCGAGATGTCTTGGGAGCCGTGAAAGCCTCTATAAGCAAGAGATGTGTGAATAGCGGATGTAGCATAATTGCTCGAGGACTTGTTTTAGGAATTGATCATCCTTCTCTGGTCTCGATTTGCAACGGTAGGCTATACCGAGGACGATTTCGGTCCCAGTTCTACACTGTTTTTCGCTCGGCCCCTTTAGGTCAACGGAAGACATGGAAGGACAAAAACAAAGCCGACCCGGAAAGCTTATGTGAAATCCTCGATCCTGTGTATCAATCCGTGAGTCCGTTAGTAGGCATGATTGACCAGAATGTGGGCCAATAAGAATAGAGTATTCTAGCCCGGCGCTATCTGCCAAACCACAAGGATTCTGTTGTATACCGTGTCTGTCAGCTTCGTTGATTTATTTGTAAGTATTGTTGATGTACAACCTTGCTTACAGGGCCTCGGCTTATGAGCTTTCCTTCTGTTTTCTATCCACCGAAATTGTATTGAACTCCTACCTTCCGAGGTTCACTGTCCCTTGGTGCTTCCATAGCGCACAATACGTTTCTATCGTGACCTCGTTGATAAATTAATGATCGCTCTTTAAAGACAGATGTAGAAGTACTCATTTTGCCCCACAAAAGACAGTCAGTGCTATTGTACATTTCCTTCTCCCTAACCGGGACTGTAGTTCCATTTGCATGCAACCTGAGTACCAGAACAGGAGTTGCGAAACCACAACAGGATTATCCAGGCCGATACACAGCCGTTTAGTCCAACTCCAATGGGTTTGTGTAGCTCAGTATCGTCGACCTTATCTGGTTGGCCACTGGAGGCACGCGGTCATGTCGTTCGGCTGGAGGACGAATAGGAGTATGTGAAATAAGCAACCTGTTCAGCCTCTAGCGCTATCTGTATATAACTCCCGATAGGTAAACAGTAAACTTTGTCGAAATTGGTCGATTTTGTTAATAGCAGCAAAGCTATAGTGGACCATGGTGACACCCATCGAATAAGCTCTCATCCGAAAACGTTGTGGGATGTAACGGTCAGTCGATTTCAATGGAGTTCGTGCTTACAGTTAACATCCAGTTTGTGTTAGATGCAGTTGGCAGCGTGACCACCTCGGAATTACTGTGTTAGGCTTGTGTCGGACTCCTTTCTCACCCACTATTCCGTTTTTTATCTGTGGAGCAAAGCTTTCCTGGCATTGAAGTATCATTAATGATACTGACGATATTGTCAGCAGTGATACCACTGTTTGGAGTTGATTATGTAGCCAGAACATGACCCCTCAACTTTTCGTGTGGCATTTCCCATGCGACGCGGTGGCTTTTGGCCGGACTGTGTCAGACGTTATTAAACCAAGAATGAGTACACCAAGTGTCGATACTGATGCTTTACTGCAGTACTGCCACGAGGCTTATCTACTTATATTTAAGGTCTTAGAGTGAAAGTGAA
This sequence comes from Opisthorchis viverrini, assembly GCF_000715545.1. Lineage (NCBI taxonomy): Eukaryota > Metazoa > Platyhelminthes > Trematoda > Opisthorchiida > Opisthorchiidae > Opisthorchis > Opisthorchis viverrini. The sequence goes on from NW_008751784.1 coordinate 422,607, forward strand.
AGGAAAGGATGGGTGAGGAAGACGACGTGATGCATTCCGAAGTACTCTTCGGAGCCTACACACCCAAGAGCTCAGTCAGACAATCTGGAAAGAAACTAACAGCATAAAGGCCAATGGCATTGGCAGAAATGGCCAAATCGGGTAGTCAGTAGGGCTTATGCATCAAAGCTATCGCCTTCAGTGCGTAGCTGCCCAACTTCCGAATGAACTGAACATGCCTTCGCCTTCAAGGCTTGATTGTATGTCCCACACTCCCATTTTCCGGTGGGCGAAACTGTAGCAGCTTGGACAAGTGTGCACGGTTTATAGCTGATAACTTGATTAATTAATTGGGATGCATTGATTGTCAAAGGCCTGAACAGGCCGTACATGTCCGCGGAGATCATGTGTTGCAGCAGTACAACAATACAGTCTGGTACACGCAACTCTTGAAATCCGTTGATATGTTGTTCCGATGACGCGAATTAGCAAACGTACTTAAAGCCTTAGAGATTCGTGCACTGAACACATCAGGCACAATGCCTCACTGCAAAAATGCCAGCAGTCTTCCTCAACTAGATTAATTCATGGTGACGAATGCCTTTGACGTTCGCTGTTTCCCTGGATTCGTGTGACCATTATTTTAATGTCATGATTTTTGTGTGCTTATTCTATTACTTACCATATATACTCGTACTGAACTTTTGTATGTACATTTCAGCTCATGTGCGCTTGTTCTTAGACAAGTAAAACGTTACTTATCCTCGAAAACCTGGACTCTGTTCTAACTCGTTCTCGGACACTTTCTAAACGTCTCACCTATCTGTGACTGATGCCAGGAAATCCATCCCAGCAGGCGAACGCAAATCCCTCAAACGCCAAATAATGAAGAGTCCAAAAAGGACCGAGAGCTCTGGTGGACATCGCATACCGGGAGACGGAGAAGGCTCTTGTTACAACCGTGCCGGGCTTTTGAAGAGCTCCCAGTGTACTCTCACCCAATAAATCGTTCACCTGTAGCACCTTTCGTGCCTAGCTGCCACGCCAACGGAAGAGGCACGAGGGCTAGGGTACTACCAGGTTGTCCAAAGTTAGACAGGAGCAGTCGAGATGCTGGGGTCGGGTTCGTAAGCTGAAACCTTAATCACCGACCTATCTCGAGCAGGGAACTTATTATGTCCACAAACATACGGGGTACTACTAAGCAAGCGTGTTAAAGACTGGTAAGACTGTTCAAACAATTCAAATACAACTATGAAATCCAAAAAAAAATAAAATCGAGGGAAATCTACAGGTATATCGTTCTTTCACCTGACAGTGTGAAAATTTGGTCAATGCAACACCTGCCAAGACGGAATCCTACCTGCCGTTCTCAAACCCGTGCTTCACGGAGCCGCTACAAGGCGACGAAAGAAAAGTGACCTAGGAATTAGGCCGATTCCTGTGTAGCTGCCGAACTCAATACGGGCCCATTCTTTGAACACGTGTTGTCTGGGATGGTCATGTTTGCTCATATGGGGACAAACAGATCAGACGAGCGCTTACTTAGGAATTCAACCAACTGTTGAACAATGCGGACAGGTCATCAAGACCACGAACCGAATCGCTCTTGGAAAGACCATATGCATTCGCGAACCCCGAGGATATACAGGAATCCAGGTTCAATTGCTGCAAGTTCAAGAAAAGCCTCCCTGCCCTCTAGGTTCAGTTATGCAATCCCGACATGTCCCTAAAAATTGGTACTTCCTCAATAGTACGCTGGCACCTACCCCCTGAGATGCCATCGGACTTACCAGCCAAATGCTATCATCGATGATCCTAATCGTTCTCCTTCCTAGATGCGCGCACCTTGGCAGTATCCCGGCTCAGGTAGTCATGATATTTGAAACTAACTAACCTCCATGTCCACTTGTTCCACTTGATTCGTTCGACTGGTCCTCGGAAACCCCTTGTCAGTGAAACAATCAGGGACCAAGATGGCTCCCTGATATGCAGCAAAGCAGAACGTTTGGACCGCTCCGCACAGCCGCCTTCAGTCTCAGAAGTGTCCGAATGCATTTCTCTACTCAAGTGTCATCGCGCTGCTGGTCCTGACGACCTTCCACCTGCTCTCTTCAAGGATGGCGGTGGATTCCTCAGTCAGTGCCTGTCTAGCCTATTTGGGTTTATCTGGAAGAAGGAGACCGTCCCAGACAACTGGGGTGAATCGATAGTGGTACCCCTTTTCAAAAAGGGCACTCGCAGTGAACGTAGCAACCACAGAGGCGTTAGCTTGACGCCTGTTGTGATAAGGCTTCTGGCGTCATTGATTCTTCGTCGCCTCATGGCGGCACGCGAAGTCTTGACTCGTGAGAATCAAGCAGGATTTCGACCGGGTAGAGGCTGCGTTAACCACATCTTCACACTCCGTCAGGTGTTAGGGCAACGCCACATGTACAGACGACCCACGATCTTGCTATTCCCCGACTTCATTGGTGCGTTCGATTCTGCTGATCGGTCAGCGCTGTTAACTACACTTGCTCAACAGGGTATGCCCAGAAGTTTGTAAACTTAATCCGATCCCTATATTCACATACTTCTGGGAGGGTGAGGCTGTATGGTGAGCTCTCAAAAATCTTTCCTACAAAAAGTGGTGTCAGACAAGGATGTCCACTCTCTCCATTCTTGTTCAACTTCGTCATCGATTGACTGAGAATCTCTGAATGATGTTCAACCACAGTATGACTGATCTTGGTGTGTTTAGCTTTACCCCCTGTACCCACTGGTTCTCGTTTTAAGCCCCTCTCTTTGTATATTTCGGCGATATTCCTCTGCTAAGTAAGAGCATGTGCGCCTGTCTCTCAGCTTCCACTCCTTAAATCTATTCGTTGGACAGTCCATCAACTTTTATGTCATTTGGTTCACTTATGGTAAACGAGAGTTCGCTTAATGGCTCGGCTCAGCACATCTTGCGTCATCATCATCGTCAGCTGTAAGAACCGCGTACTTGTCGTACAGTGGTTGTAGCTGCCACAGTTTGGTTCACTGATGATTTTCGGGAGACGGGGTAGATAGCTGCCCATTGGAGGCGGAAGCTGGTAAATTGGTGCGCAAATACAGCTCTGTCAGTGGACTGTCAAGTTGGGGAATCGGGAAAGGAGCTATTCACTGAAAGCAATAGCTTGGATGCACGAGCACCATTGAGGGCGCGACTGGGCCAGGTCTGTCAGTGTCTCTAACCATTGATGTGGCCCGTCTCTGGGTCCCCATCCAGGAAGATAGTAATGACCAGCGCAGCTGAGTTTGCTGGCAGTGGCTTTTATACTTCCCTGCCAAGTCATTCGACCGCCTCTGACTTGTCCCCACCCCTCACGTGGTTGTGCGAAGAGAACTTTTTGAGGAAGCCGGTCGACTGGCGTACTCAGCACGTGACCAGGCCAGCGCAACCGACGCAGTATGATCAGTTCAGCTATCGAGGGTGAGTTATTTCTTCCGAATACCATTCGACGTACTTCAGAATTGCTGATCCGGTTTTCCCACCAGACTTGGGCAATAACCCAAAGACACTGAAAGTTCTCCGACATCCTCGACGCGCAGCGGCCACGTTTCTGACCCGTACAGCAATACAGATCGCAACGCGGCATTGTAAACTCGACCTTTGACAGATATGCTGATGTCATACCTACGCCGCGTGTGATGCGGGTTCGCTAAAGCTGCACTGACCTTTCCCGTTCGGGTGGAAGTATCACGTTTCGCAAGACCACCTGGATCGATACAGCTGCCCAGGTAAAAATTTGTCTGCTACCTCAATCGGTTCGTTCGCAAGCACGCGACTAAGGTTCGAGCCCACCCTGTCTTTCAGCAGCACTTTACACTTTGCAGGTGTGAAGCGCATACCAAACCGTGGGGCGCATAATTTAGATTACTTAATATTGTTTACATTACCATGGTGTCAGATCAAAGAAGAGCTATGTCGTCCGCGTACGCAATATCTGTGAGCGGGAACACTTGGACCCCACATGCATTAGAGCCTGATAGTAAGTCCTCCATGGTGGCATCAATGACGAAGTAGAAGGTGAAAGGTGACAGAAGACAGCCCCGGCTGACACTTGATATAGTGAACTCAAAAGAGAGCTTCCTGTAGACCTTCAAGAACTTATGGGGGACATTTTTGCTCCTCAGACGCTGCCGTTGTGCCTGACGGTCCACAGAGTCAAAGGCAGCTTTCAAATCAAGAAATATAACCATTGTTGATTGCTGGAAGCAGTGTCGCTGTTCCAGAATTTGTCGAAACCCTGTTTGGTTTTTGTTATGGGAATCGAGTACAATCAACGGCTATACACAACCCAGCAGTTTTCACGGATCTGTCTCTTCCTGTGTTCAGTCAACCTTCGAAGGATAAGACCAGAGAGCACCTTCGATGTCACAGCTAATAAGCTGATGCCACCCATTTCGCAAAACCTTCAATCACCACTCTAGTCGTTCATCCGTAGCACCTTTTCGGTGCTTAACTGCCACGCCACACGAAGGTGGCACGAGGGCTGAGATACTGCCAGGTCGTCCACTCCTAGACAGGGGAGGTCGGGAGGCAGAGGCCGGGTTCGCACCACGGACCTTCTGGTCAGTAAATTCGCGCTCTAACCATTACGACAGTGAAGTATCGGTGTTGAACACTGATGTCATGCTGTCGATGATGATGATGATGTTTTAACCACTTGTTCCATCTCGCCCCCACCACTATGTCAGTAATTAAGGCCTCCAACCCCCTGATCCTGCCTATGTCTCCAGTTTTACTCGGAACCTGCCCCATAACTTGCGCTGTTTATTTGAGGGTGTTTGCGTGCTTTGATTTCTTAGGCGTTCTCTCGTCTTCATGGAAGGTTTTGTATGTCCCCCCTCCTCAAGTGCGAATTCCTGTCTGACCCCAATATTTACCACTCAATTCCCACTTCTGTCTCATTCAGGTTTTTGAGGTCCACTCCTGAACGAATCTGTGACCTTAAGGAAAAATCCCTCTCAAATGAACGTTGACTAACTTCAGACGCCATCGCTCCGCCGGGTATATAGTTCGTGTCTGACTTATGGTCTTCTTCTCTCGACGGAGCTGACCTCTGATGTTTTTAACAGGCTCGATGTGCAGATCTACTTTAAAATACGTGTACAGTCTGCAGCCGGACCTATTCAAATGCATTACAACCCTCGCAAGCGGTCACTCCTTAAACGCGCATTGACGGCACCGTACATCAGCGTATACGTTCTTCATGGATATGGGCTTTCACTGTCCTCCCCCTTCACATCAATATTTTATCGCCTTCTGTTCTTTCCAATATTTTTGCCTCTGCAGACCCAACTCCGTTACAAAATCTCTTCTGTTTACAATTAACTTATACACCGCACCACCACTCTGGCCTATTACCCTGTACCTGGGTCTTTTGACCCAGCTGCTAACCTATTCACTTCAAGCATTCCCCGTCAGTGTTCAGCTCCCCGTTCCCAGAATCGAACTGTTGGTCTCTTCTTCAGAATGGTTCGTCTCCACAACATTCTTGCTTTTTCTACGTCATAACATCCGACTTTTCAGACACTGAGTTAAATTTGCCGTTCCACTTGCTTTTACATGTTCTGTCATTTTTGGATGGGTTGTCGGACTGTAGATTTCCCTTCCTCTCTAGTCCGTTCTCGTGTGTTACGAAAGAGATTCTAAAGTGTGAAGTATCGGTGTTAAACACTGATGCCATGCTGTCGATGATGATGATGATGACTAAAGTGTGCAAAATCTTTTCCCATGTGATCCATCCCCTAACCTAGTTCGTCGCTATCCTTCTTTACTACTTTTCAGACTTGTGTGGAGCCCGTTTTCGCCCACCGACTTGGTTTCTACTGTCATGACTACAATGGTTGCACCGGTTGAGGACCTATCTCGACCGAGTATGCTCGCTAGTTTTTTTATTCACTGGTGTCCATTTATATAGGTGAAGATATCGATCGTCTGGCCCTTCGAATCAGCCTGGCCGATGACGACGAACAGTTCGAGAAAGTTGTTCAAAAGTCATTAGTGTGTATCCTCAAGTATCTGGCAATTTATGAAGAGCACCGCAAAAAGGTATGTCGACTTTCTTATGGCTGGTCAACTGCTTTGTAGCTGATGGAACTTCTAGGTGACGTTACCAGGCGGCTGAAGTGTCGCCCGAATATACAAATCCCTGTACACGAACTGTTTGTAACCTACAACGATTCGTCCAATCTGGTGTTTCTTATCAACTTCTCTCATATGTACATCCGGCTGGGCTATCCCCGTCTTCCATTTCTGCAGCAAGTCAAATTGCTCCCCGTTTTGTTTGCCTCGCTTACGGATGGAAAGCCTGTTTGCCAGCGAGATGCGTAAGATAAATGTTTGGTGTTTATGCGTGCGTTCCTCACCTTCAGGCTTTTACATATCACTCTACCGTTCATTGGAAATGTAACATCGGAGTTGGTGCCCCGTGATCTTGATTTATCTGAACTGCCAACTCAGCGGCGATTCATCACAGACTTTTATTCCCTTATCCTCTTGACACCGTACAAGTAAGCGTCACCTTTGGTCACTCTATGTCTCCTCCATGCAGCGTACAACGATTAGTTCGCTTCGATGGAACTGAAGCTGTCATCCCGGACGGATTCAATGCATATGATTTGAGTCGAGTTGTTCATGACAGGTTTTCGACAATCACTTCAGCAGAAGAATTGGAAAAAGTGAGTTTATTAATTCCTAATCGAATTCTTGGTTCATTTTAAACTCATGGCCATTTCCATCCATGAATTTCAGGACTACGATTCTAAGTTGAGACGATATTGGGAGGCATGGGACGGCTCTTTAGCACTGTGGACACTTGAATCCGCCGAAGAATCCTTATTGTTTATGAGTGGTTTTAATATTTGTAATCATTTTGTAAGATTGAGGGGAGAGCAAGATGGCTCAGTGGTTAGAGTGTGAATTTATTGACCGGTAGGTCCCTGGTTCGAAACCGACCTCCGCCTCTCGACTCCCCCCGTCTGGGCCTGGGAAACTAGGCAGTATCCCAGCCGCTGTGCTTCCTATGGCAACTAGGCACCGAAAGAGAGTTATAATCTTATTTTGTAAGATTCTTCATTGACTAATGGGTCCCTAATGGATTAGCCCAATCGGAGACTGCTTCATAACCGCGACCTCAGGCGCAGGATTCGTCACTGTTTTTTCCTTTTCTGTCTTCTTTTTACCTTCCAACTACAGTACAAGGTTGGGGTGATTCAGTTCTACTCTCGTCACTTCTTTCCCGCCGAGGAAAGCATTATTCCCATACTGTTCGGCTATGGTGACACGCGACATTCGGTGGTCTCGGCTGCTGCGAAGGAGCTCCGGACGCTTAGCATGTGAGTGTTGCTATCCTCAGTCTTGAGGTGAAATTTTGTAGAGATTCTTGCCACTGACTACTTACGATAATGCCTTAGTCATTGTTAGATGGTGGATCAGTTTTTAACCGAACTCTCGAACGTTGTGTGGTCAGCTAGGAAGATTGTTGATGGCCGTGACCGTCAATGGTTGGTTGATTACACTTGGGTGAAACATGTATAGCCGACGTCTCTTCGTTTACCTGCAGCTGAGCGCTCGCCTGATTCTTGCCTAAGTCATCAAGCATGGGCTGATATCCACGACTTGTGTTAAACGAGCCGGAATTTTCCGGTTGATTATCGCTTGAATGTATGTCACCTCACCTCAAGACTTGGTCGCTTACCAAATGGACTTTCAGTGAAGTCCGCTCTCATTAGTGACATCGGCATTCTATTGCGCTCTGCGATATGAATGTGAAGATGGCTCAGTGGCTAGAACGTGAATTTACTGGCCGAAGGGTCCATGATTCGAACCCGGCCCCTGCCTTTTCCCTCGTATAGGCTTGGGCAGCCTGGCAGTATCCCGGCCGTCGTTCGTCCTTCGTGTGGCATGGCAGCTAGGCATCGAAAGGGTGTTACAGCTGAACGACTATTATTATTATTATAAAGGTGAAGATCTCGGAAGGTGACGACGCATAATATGGCTCCAGGAATAGTGTATCAGCATCCGTGAATCTGTTTGCTGCTCAGCTCATATCGTTTGGCTTGAGTCGGTCCTCACCTGGCTTTGGAGTTGGATAGGATTTTTATATCCCCTGAGAAAATTACAAACATTGCGCACAGTCCATCTATCGACATTCTTCCTTGTTGTTATTATATCCCTGTATTTAACAGTTGCGACTGTCAGCTTAGCTGAGTTGTTCAGGTTGTTGGCGAGGTTGTTGGCAGGAATTCGAACTCTACTCAGCTCGGGCAAGTTGTTCAGTCAGCATTCTCAATTCAACGAACTGATTCAGTAGCTGTCATCCTCTGACACCGGAATCGACGTTCTGGTGTTATGTTTGTTTTCTTCTAGTATGCCATACCTGTACATTTCGAATTAGAAGATGTGTACCACTTATACCATACAGTAATGTATGTTTCTTCCATCGTTCCATGTATGGCCTGTTTCAGGCTCGTTGACTGGGAAGATGAGATCTTGTTGAGCCGAATTCTCACGTGGTACCTTGGACGACGAAGGGAATTTGACCCGAAGGTAAGTTTATTATCCAGTGGTTGATCTATTTTGCTGTTACGAATGATGTTGGCAGCTCAGGTAGTATAGATGGCTGTTAGTCTTTCCATCGAGCTGCGCGTTTAGATTGCCTTCAACATGCATTTACTGATCTTTACGGGTCATATAGTTCAGAAAAGTAAACTTGCCAGGTGGAGATACTGTACTTGCTCCATGTTTCAGTAACAATCCACCCTCTCGTTTCAGGGTCGGAACGAACCACGGCGCCCACTAAGTGCCACAATGCGTATCAAATTAGGTCACTATCTTCTACGCTCACGTATCACGTTGCCTGGTCTTCTGGCACCTGGATTGGTGGAGGCGGCCCTCTTAGCCCTGGAAGCCGGTGCACATTCACAACCGCCGCCACCTCCTCCGTTAGCTGTGGCGAATAACAACGGGTCTTATGCACATCCACCAACCCAAGGTCTTCCGAATGGGTCCGAAGTAGTGCATACCTGTGAAGGTTCGTGCGGACATCACCTGCCGGCCGCCCGACCGGATGAAGTCACAGACAACAGCAGCGCTGCCAATCTACAACCAACCCACCGCTCGGCCACTCTAACCACCTCGATTGCTCAACGCAAACGACTGGCCGAACACGGACTGGATCTTCTAGCTCATCTGATCAATAAGTAAGGGTGTTTTACAATCCGGTCTGTGTGGTCCGTTGTTCATAGTTCGACTTTTTGTTACTACATTTGAGGACAAATTTTCTCTCTCAGAGATAAGAGCTCGGGTCATCCGAATAGAAGTCCACTATGTTATTCATTCGGCTACCTGGGCTCAGGGGCGAGATGACGGTACGGCATTGGTGGCTCTAGCCAGGCCATCAAAGGCGAGACGATGAAGAATATCTATCTTGATAGGAAAGGCGAAACTCGATTTTACAGCTTCCGTCAGACTGTTATCTGCTTTCGGAACATTCTTGAATGTCAAACGACACAGTGGGGAGTGTTTTAAGCTTATTTAATCTCTCCGCTTTTCATGACATTTAGCAAGAATGGGGACAAAAAACACGTGGAACGCTCCGTGTCCTCCAGAATAGATAAATTTACTGATATCCTTTTCATAAAGGAGAGATTCAGTTGTCTCCCGTGAGAACCAAATTGATACGCAAATGAGTGTATTTGTCGAAATCTGTCTCATTCGGGTTCAAGTAGAACGTAAGGTTGACGGAAACTCGGGGACTGTACCCACCTGATGAGCCCCAAAAAGGGCGAAACCGGTCGTGGGCTGTTGAAGAGTTTTGAGCAACCTTATGAGTAGTCTGTTACGTCTTTACTAATATCATTGATTTAGGATGAAGGGGAGCTACAATACTGGCCTATTTTTTTCCCATGTCTCTTACTTTTGTCATGTTTACTGTCCATTGTTCTCCTCCTTTAGCGTCAGCACTTTGAGCGGACCCGCTTCTGTGGCTGCCCTTCGTTGTCTGATAAACTTTGTTTATGAACGAAGTTCTGATGAGGTAGGTGTAATCGGATTACACTTGAACAGATTTCACCATTGGTCGATGTTCTCTCACTTTCTAATGTCTAATTGTCAACCTATTGTAGTTGACCGTCACCAAAGCTCGGGGGTTCGAATTACTCTCCCAGTTTCTCAGTCGTGATCCACATTACTTGCTCAAGGACCCTGCACAACTTCCAAGACTTTTTGATGTTTTATCTGAGGTAAGGCACAGTTCTCCTTCATGTATCCGCCACTGAACTACCTGGCTTCTGATTCTGCCTGATACCACGTTGTCTGTCTTCTGCTCTTTCTATATTCGTTGTTTAGGAGAATCCATCGGAGTTGAAGATGGCGGCTGCCAATTGCCTCAGAAGATTGGCCGTGACTTTCCAGGATGCACAACGTCAGAATCACCCAGCTCTCCGTGCTCAACTTGGGAAATTGGAACGTCTGTTATATGAAAACATTGAGAAGGTGAACACGTTAGCTTTCATCCTACGTTTTATCCTAGTACCTACTAGATATGCGTGTTTTCTTTCACAACGTGTTGTCCGCGGTCGTTCATTACCAGCCATATTTGATCCCTTCTCTCAAGAAAATTGCGCGACAATAATTGAAGTGACGAGAGGTGTCAGAGGTGTCTCTCTGGCCTAGTAACCCCGAGTAGCTGTGTGTCTAAGGCTAGAACTTATTGACTGGAGGGTTCGTGGTTGGAAACCAGCCTCAGCATCTCGACTGCTTCAGTCTACGCCTGGACAACCTGGTAGTAGCCCAGCTCTCGTGCCTCCTTCAGGTAATATGGTGGGCGCCCTTGAAGATAGCTTATGTGGCTCTGGAAACCGAAGGGAGAAACATGGTAAGAATCCACAAATGTGGATTCTACCCCTACGCGGTTGAGATTCAGCTTGATGCTAACCAGTCAGTGATGATGGTGATAATGCTTCTTGCTATATCCACCCTATTGTGATAGACCTGATTTGCGCGTTCATATATGAACTTGTGCAGCGATTAAATATCTTGCCAGAATGAGTCTGCGGTCCGCCGTTGGCAACCGGGCGTTCACAGCACCCTCCACTGGCAAGTATTCGATTCAGCAATATCGTGGCCAAACAACACGCGGGCAAATTATACAGTCCTGGGAAGCGTCTGCTACCTTAAGGGCATTACTGTGAACCCGGTGACTGGGAACGCCACCTTGAGTGGAATACATATAACTGTTAGTGTCCGCTTTCACTCGTGTGCTTAGATTTCGTGTTCGGTCCGTAGCTCCTTTTGTTTAAATCATTCTGCTACTTGCCTAGTGTATTCTTTTCTGCTCGTTTTCCCCTATCTGCTTTCAGCCGGATCCCCTGTGCCGTTCAGTGGCTGTCAACTTCGCTGGACTCATCTACCCTTCAGATCACATTCCCACGCGTTACTTGATTCTGCAAGCGCTGGGTGATAAGTAAGACTGTCCCTTTCATTTCGCTGTGTACAATTACCTTCTCAATAGCTGAGGAGAATCCTGCTATTGTGAAAAACTTACAACTTCCTTCAGGGCTCCCCACTCAAATGCCCATCAGAGTCTTACCCATATTCCATTCAGTGTGAACCCTTTCGTTAGGTGTTCCGTCTCGTACAATTTACACACAGTGGTGCGCTAATTTTAATAATTAGCCGGCACATGCGTTATAAATTCTGTAGCTGAACACCAGTCACTCTGCAAACCGACCCGGTCCATCCCAATCTGGTGACAGGATTCGATTCCGTATCTCAGCTTTTGGTGAACTAATTTGCGATTCATGAATAGATATATCATGTGCTCAGTAGCTGTGTTGTCTCTTCGTTTTGCTGTAACTTATTCTTTCTGAGCTGTGTTTTTTCTGAAGCAGATTAGACGGACAACGGGTACTCGATCCTACTACGATCAGTTTAGTGGAAGTTGACCGCGTGTATAAGCTGTAGCTTTTAAGTGTTGTATATCGTTCTGCACGCTGGGTCAAAGTCTCTACTTCAGTCGTAGGTTCTTCCCTCAAAGCCTGTCAATAACCGTTTAGCTAACGACAGGACGAATGATTCCATGTCATGCGAATCTCGGTTCGAGGCAAGCGTTTTATTAATTACACTAGTAGACACATCTAGCGGACAACCGGTCCCACGCATAACACGTCACGCCCGAGTTTAATGTTCTAACTCGTGTGTGTTGCCCCTGGAATGCGCATTTCTCTTCCCATCTTTCACTCTATGTTCGCCATTCCGTTGGTGCCCATCATAGGGACCCTAATGTGCGTCGGGAAGCTTGCATGGCTTTCGAACAATTCTTGGATCCGAATATCATTCACGATATCGTCTACGGTCGAGTCAAACTACCATCTTTCGTGGAATTCGTCAATCACGTGAGTGGTTTAATTTTACTTAAACTACAGACATTTGCTTTTCCTTCGTATTCGCTCCTCCACTCTAACTTCTGTTTGGGGATGAGAATAATCACTTCTCTATTTGTCCTTGACCCCTTTGAACCACTCCTGAAATTCGCTTCTTTGACACTAGAGGGACGATATACATCAGATGAGATTGAACGGATTTAGTGCAAGGTCCTCCTATCAATCCATCAATCGTGCAGCTTCTGCACCCATTCGGTGCCTGACTGCCATATCCATGGAACGAGGCACGAGGGCCGAGATATTGCTAGGTTGCCCAAGCCTGGACAGCAGCGTCGAGATACTGCGTTCCGGTTTGAACCACAGACCTTCCGATCTGTGGCGCCCCAACCACTGAGCTTTTATCAGAAATCGTATGTAAAGTATACCCATATGTATATATAGAATATATGGGAGCAACTTCAGCTACCTCAAGTGCTATTTTTCCCAAGAACTTCAAGTCACCAGAAAAACGGATTGACAGAGAGCAAAGCTTGTTCTCTGCGACCGGTGCTTTTCTATCCAACACGATGAAGTTAGCGTGCACGAACGTTCAAAAAGTGGATACAACACAGGTCACCGCGCCATAGTTCCAAAAAACAGCACTCTCCTATTGTGGTTTTTTGATGCTTGAGAACGTGTTTTACCTTGCTGTCCTTCTAAGAAAGATCCTCTTCAGTCTAGAAGGGAAACGTTTCGTCTATTTTCGATGTGGATGTTGAAGGTTTGCTTACACGGTTGCTTGTGTAGAATAATCTAGGTACCCTAAGATTGACCCGTATCCGGACCACCATGGCGGTGATTCCTCTGTCAAGAATAAGCCGTTCTATAGTTGAGAAGATTTGATACAATACAGGTTGTGTTTGTAGTCGAACCTTGATGTATTTTTGGCGACTCACTAAGTTATTTTCTGTTCTTTATGCTTCCCTTCCCACAGGACACACAACACTCTCGCAAAAACCCGTTTGTAGAAGTGGAACGTCTGATCCCAGTAAGTTATACTGATTGTACAAAAACCCAAACGCTCATTTTCGGAAGAGTAAGGTGTCCTCGTAAATTGATAGAACTCACTGGTCAGTTGTTTCTGACAGACAGACTGATGAACATGTTCATCAATATCCACCTGTCTGATGAAATCTCAGCGTATTCTCATTGCATGATGATCAACGATATTCACTTACGAAGTAGAGACGAAGTAGTAGAAGCAATCAAGTGCAACAGGCTGTCTGAAACTGGGTCTTAACAGGTTCAGAGTTTTCAAGTTAGCGAACCGAAAAATCATCAAGAAGCAGAATACGTAAATGAACAAAACGTAAGTTTGAAACTCTATTGGCAAAGGAAGTTTTTACGTTTTGTCTAGTGCGGTGAAAATCCTTCTTAAGTGGGCCCAGTGCGAGGTGACAGAGGGAACATACAAACGCACACATAATACAGTGAGAGAGCAATTAAATGGACTTGAATTTCCCACTGAAGAAATAGTTTCTGCGCTTCCGAAAGACTGCTTGAACTTGAGCAATCTACCATCTTCTTGAACTGGGTCTTCACCGGCATAGTGAGAGTGACAGTCTAAGGTTTTGATCAATATCTAGTCTTTTCAACTTATTGACGATAAACGAATCGGAGCAGCTCCGAAGTGAACTCGACCGCTCAGATGCTTCTTGTGTACACTTTTAGCGGTTTCATTTGGGTTCTTTGCATGCGCTCTCAGGTTACCGTGCATTTTGATCCATGGCACCTAGATGAGATAGAAGCCGAAAAAGAATATAGCCAACACCCTGACTAGTTCGCGTTTTTATCAGACTGATGCGAAACTTACTAATAATGTATTACTCGGTTCGAATCAGCGTTTTGTACCACTCTTTGTAGTATTCGAAGGGGGTATATGAAGTTGGAATTTGGGAATGGTAGTTATTTCTTGATATCTGTGTCTGCAACTCTAAAGTATTTCGTACTAGCGGTCGACACCAAAATATGGACTTCCCTATTTCGCTTTCCTGTTCTGTCCAGGTGGTTCAGTTTATTCGTTTGTGTCTCTTGGCTACGCGTGGCGGTCTAACTCCAGCTCAAGAGGCCGGCCTAACCTACGAGACTGAAGACGAGGTACGCTATCTGGTCAACCAGACTGTTCGTTATTTCCTGTCAGCGGGTTCCGCTGGCCCTGGGTCGATTCAGACCCCCAGCGGCCCAGCTGGTGGTCCATCAGCTACGACCAGTCCAACTGCCGGACCCCTGTCCTCTACCTCATCCACATCGAACACCACTTCACATCAAATCAATCCGGAACAGGCTAAACGTAGTATCGATACCTATTTTCGTCTCATTCAAGTGGTAATCTTCACACGATCTCAAAACACAAAAGAATGTGAGTTACTCTTTCCGAGTTGCATGCGACTAGTTCATCCAGTTTTTGTTAGGCTTATCACTTTTTTCTATTTTCACTTTTCACCTTTCTTCTAGCCCCAAACTTCCCGAACTATCTTGAGGAAGTTCTGGTCGGCAATACGAAAGAGCTGATCACATGCAACAAACAGCTGTTCGACCGGATGAATGTGAGTCACTTTGTAGTTGCTTTTTGGTCACGATTGATGTGCACTTCTTCATCCATTTTTGATTATATGGGCGCTGATGATGTGAACTGATCTGGCTACGTTTCTGAGCATCGTTCGGATGGAACTAGTACTGTAGCCTTCTGCGGGTGTATATCTATCTAAATTGGGGGCGAGATGGTCCAAGTGGTTAGAGCGCGAATTTACTGACCCGAAGGTCCGTGGTTCGAATCCGACCTCCGCCACTCGACTTCCTCTGCCTAGGCTTGGGCAACCTGGCAGTATCCCAGCCCTCGTGCTTCCTTCGGGTGGCATGGCGGCTAGGCACCGGAAGGGTGCTACAGCTGAACACACTTTTCTATCTAAATTTGTATTCGTCAGCAAAGCTACTGTAATAAGATATCATTTAGTGAAATCACTTGATCTACCCTAGGTGGTCACCACAGTGCAATGTCTTCGTGAGGTTTCCTAAAAGTTAGGAACTGGTGGATGCTGACTGTCTGTTTCAGGCGGTAGCTTTCATTTGGGTCACTCACTCATAAAGCAACCGTTGACGATCTTGGGTGAGTGAATCCCTTCGTGTTCCTGTGCCTCTCGGTTGGGGCTTTAGTCTTCTAGGAAGCCCAATGAACCTTTCATCCTTTCGTCCACTGTTTCGCCCTGACGATTCTGCTTTCTGCACCCGTCCTATACCATCTTTCCACTACTGCAAGTATAAGGAACCATCGCCGTAGCTCTGACTACCCTCTGTTTGGATTTCCAGAGTTGACAAGAGAGTTGACAACCAGACTTTGACAAGTCTGGTTTTGCACGACCGTGAAATATATCCGAACTAGCAGAAACACTTAACGTCTGTTCTTTACTCTCCATTTTAGAGCGTTCTCCTGGCTACTCCACGAGGGGCCAACTGCAGACATGCGTGTGCCTCTGTCTACAGTGTGGTTGTCATGGCTACCGAGACGCCTACTCAAGCTTTACAAACGGCCAAGAACATGCTGGCTGCTATTCCTACCCCTGGAAGCCATCAGCAACAACATATAGATGGAGAGAGTTCACATGCTGTGCAGGGAATGTTCATGGGTGCTGCCTATCTGCTTGAACGACTGTTCACACGCTATGTGGCCATCCAAGGAGCAGCCGATGCTTCTAGACAAGATCAAAGCACCGGAACCGTGGCTGCTTCATCAACAACTGGAAGCAGTGGTCCCACGAGGAAAAGCAAAAAAGAAAAGCACCAGCAACAACAACAAGGCCAACAACAACAGGAGCAGAAGCAGTTGCGGGCAGATATTATCGCGGCGATAGAGCAGATGGTTACTCTAATGTGTACGTAAGCTAATCTGTAATACTTTTTGAAATTCTTCTTTTGCGGATCAGACGATCCTGGATAGTGGGATCTTGCTACGCAACTGGTTATTTTGGTAAGTATAGTTGCTTCCGGCAGTATTAAACCTTGCAACCGCTGCGGTCCTTTGTGTAAACCATTTTATCTGTATTCTTCCCAATCCATCAGGCTATGGCACGTGCTTTATAAATTTTTGGTTACCCTGTATACTCATATCTATACCTTAATAATCGTTCAGATGTAACAACGCCACTCTTATGCTTAGATCAAATGCGTTCCTAAGGAAGCACGAGGACTAAGATACTGACATGTTGCCCAAACCTAGACAGGAGCAATCGAGAGAGTGAGGTTGGCTTCGAACCATGGACCTTCCGGTTAGTAAGCTTGCGCCTCAGCCACTAACCCATCTCGAACTGTCACAATACGTGCAGTATATTAACACCAGGTCCGTTCTCCACCTGCTCATTCTTCACTTTAATACTTCAAACAATTAAATCAAACAAGTACTCCCATTTGTGTACAAATTTGGTTTTGACGGGATGCTCAGCTGAATCCTTCTGAATCTCTCGTTTGTGATGCTCTTCTTCAACTGACTGTACTGCACAAGATCGCTTCATGTTTCATTGGGTAGGATATTAGAGGTTTCGTAATACTTCCCCTTGGCGTAACACACTACTCATGAAGCGTGAAAAGTGTTGTGTCGATAGATCCTTTTCAAAGAACTAAATGTCGAAAGCTCTGAGATACTATCTTATTCTCAGCCAACGAGCTATGGTTCCAGAGGAGGGACGCGCTCCGCATCTTGTACACCGTCTTCATCACATGCAAAAGGTCGCTGACTCAAACACCGTAAGACTAGAAGTAACCATAAAGTTTGGCTTTTATATCCCACGGACGACAATTCCCTGATGTTCATTGGTAGATTGGTAATTGGTTTTGCGCGCAGCAAATGGCATCACAAGCCAAACAGGGCTTCTAATTTAATGCAGTCGGTTGCTGCGAACTTAGCTTGATTTTGCGGTAACTTTCAATCTTCGCCGCTGTTACCTGACGGCAACCTTTTGGATTCCATGAGTTTCATCCCCACCCAAGACAGCTCGGTGGTCAAGGCGCGAACCTATTGACCAGAAGGTCTGTGGTTCAGATCCGACCCCGGCATCTCGACTATCTAGGCTTTAGCAGTCTAGCAGCACCTCAGGCCTCGTGCTTCCTTCGCGCGGCATGGCAACTGAGCACCGATAGGATGTTACAGCTAAACTATCATTTTTATTATTATTACTATTATTATTCTTACCCGGCCTATGCTAGCCTGAATTGCAACTAGACTTGGCGACTCGATCAAGATAAAATCAGTAAACTACGTTTTGATCGTCCGAACAGGACGTACATACTAGGGTAACTCACAGAAGTCACGATGTGTTTCGTAATTCTCAGACTTTCTAGTGCTTGGGAATACTAAAAACCCCGATTGTGGTATGCGACCCACATGTACCTATGGCGGAAACATTTGAAAGCGAATTCCGCCGCGCGTAATTGTCTAACTAGCATGTACCCGTAAACCCCACTATCGTAGATGTTGGACAAACTGCTTAATATAACTAACATCGTGTAAATACCCATGAAGTCACATAATTGTAGACGTGCAGCTATAAACGGACTGACAGATAGAAATAGTGTCGCACCCGCTTCCAATTTTTATGGAAAGAAGTTGTATTTTCAATTAACACCCTGATATTGTCTATCCTGCTATACTGTCTCGGTTGAGTGACCCACTTAGTTGTTTGCTGTTTCAGACAGCAGTGCTCATTGTGGTATGTGTTTATCGCTTCATCACCGTTGCTTTCCATTTGATCTCAGCAACCTTCCTTGTCAAGCCCAGTTGTCTTTTCCATAATGTGCTGGCAACTACCACAACCAAAGAGAAACGTTCGACCAACGATAGCGGCTTCTACGTCAATTCTAGCATCGCACAGGCCACCGTAGCTGCTATTCTCGAAGCTCTTATGATCGTCACCCGTGCAGGTTGCCTGTCCCATTTACCTGCTGGCTCACTTCCCATACCTGGTGGTGCAACCCCGAACTTGGTTTCATCCAAGGCTGCCATGGTACATCGCATCGCGGTCTATCTTCCATCAGCATCTACTTACGGCACTGGTGTTGGCAGCGGTAGCGGAGAGCTTGCTGGTGCAATCACCGGTCAGCAACATGTTGCTCAAGCCGCCCTTCGCGCTTTGGCAGCCTGTTGTATGGGCGAAGGAACCGAACGTGTACCGGAATCGGGTGGTAAGGGATCCGTTAACCCTAAGGAATCCGATACACATGTGACTTCGCACCCACATACCATTGCCATTCTGAAATTGATTACCGATACAGCTGAGGTGAGCCCTGTTCAATATCTGTTATATTCTCCTCATTGCCTCAGTTCAGGCACAATAATCTTAAACAAAATTTGTGCGCATATTCCGGATTCTGGATTTTTTATTTTGATATCTTTGGTGCTCGGCGTGTAGTTTATTCATCCAACGATACTTAGCGGACATGCGCATTTACTAGTATCAGCAGTAGCGTTATACCCTAATCTCTTTGCTGTTCTACTGAAACCCAAAAAGTGAGCAACCCAAACGAGCGTACTGCGGCTACATCGACCCGCTAGTAATTCTTCCAACCTGTTGATCCTAGGTCATTTTCGTGTGATTAACAACGAAAGGCCATGCGACCATCGATCTAACCCCGGATTTATTTTCAGATTAATGACCCTAGTCTGCATCTAGCTGTGGGAATCGCCATCGCTGATTGTCTACTGGGACCTGCTTCCCCACTCAAGCGGCATTGGTACGAACGTGTCTACCCGTTGGTCGTTGTTCCAAAAGCCATTGAGGCGGCTGTCGCTAGCCCAACTGGTGTGTGGCTTGCCAAACATTTAGAAGGTCTACTCACACACCGTCCGGGACAGGTGCAGGCGAGACCTGCCACTTTGGCCGCAGCGTTTTGGACTTTGGCTCTTGTGCGACGCATTGGCCCGTTGCCCAACGCACTGCTATCGGATCGGCTAATTATTGATCTTTTAGAAGAGAAAGATGGTAGGTCAAACTGTGACTGGACCTGTTTGTCGATCAGTTTAGTGTTTCGTATCTAATGATGATGTACCACAGTGACTTTCATGATAAAATACACAAACCCACGAACTATTGTGAAAAGCATTTCCTTCATGACAGCCATCGGGTGTCGGGCTTTATATGACAAAATGCATACCTAGCTGAACTCAGTAGCTCGACAACATTCAGTTTACTGGACTTGAATAGTAAAATTCGAAAGAACAGGACTGCGCAGTCGTGACTGCTGCCCATAACCATCATTATGCCGACCAGTACAATCCCAGTAGTACGCTCCACCTCACGCTTTGGACCCCGGGATGCGACAGATGTGTAAACATAGGTCACCAGCGTGGCAAACGACGCTCCCTCATCGACACTGGTCCTTTGAGAGTTGCTTTTTCGTACATATCTCTTGGCTGAAATCCAGCCGGTCAGAAACCATGTGGAAATGACATGTAACACATCCCAGTGGAGACAATGCTGCCTGGCTAAAATTTATGTCGTTATGCATCTGGTTTATGTTAAGTGGGATTTCAAGGGTTAGGGTGGGTCAATTTTCGCTAATGCCGTCCTGCTCCAACACCGCTATTCAGATGCTTTTTGCCTTAATAATATTGTGAGTTGTGGGATCTCTGTTCTTGGACACTCATACCGCAATCAAAACTTTTTGCAATGAGTCATTATCCCTTTTCCCGTACATTACTGAGGCCGTCTTCATTTTCCTCATGCAGTTAGGCTATCAGTGGTAGCGGTACAGTAGAGCTAATGTCTTTCAGTACATAAATGTATAACTTGGCGTCAGTGAATCCTGGTGCTTGGCTACTTTGCCTCAGTCTCTTGACCCTCGGTGATGACTCTGTAATAAACAGGACCAGTGTACATCAGCGACACACTTTATGTCTGAAAACTGAAATGGGCTTTTTCAAGCCGAATCACTATAACGTTTGTTTTGGGAGAAATTGAGGAAGGCCTGAAGCGCAAACGAAGGACTCTAAATAGGACTACGTCCAGAACGCTTTGAGCCACACTGACAACAGAATTCATTACCTATCGGTCGCGAAATTGACAGCCCTCAATCGTATCGAAGCGGTCGCCACTTCAGTCCTTGACTGTTCTGAACGTTCCTTTGTGCCTATCCTCATCCTTGATATGAAGATTCGTACTAACTACGCTGTTTCATGTTTTCGATTTAGAACACTGACGAGTCACTTAATGCAACCAATTTGCTCGTATAAAGTGTGTACAGTCACCCACAGTGTCTTCCGGTCACGTATGCTTTACAACAACCTGATCCTGTTATAGAACTTGGAAGTTTAGAATTCCCCACTGCTTCTTTCTATTCAGCCACAGTTATCTTCTCTTCTTTCAAGTTTTGTGAGCTTGAGATAGCTCAGTGATTAAGCCGTGAAATTACTAACCAGAAAGTCCATGATTTGGACCCAACCCCGCACCTCGACCTTTCCTGTCTAGCCATCGTGGTTTCTGTGGCTGGCATGACAGCTAGGTACCGAAAGGGTGACCCCGCACCTCGACCTTTTCCTGTCTAGCATCGTGGTTTCTGTGGCTGGCATGACAGCTAGGTACCGAAAGGGTGCTGCAGCGAAACAGTCCGTTTTTATTATTATCTTTTATGCTTGGCCTTACTACCTGCATTCTGTTAGTTACCTGGAGTTTCTCAGTCCTACTACACTTCTTTCGTTTTCCCGTCCAGAATCTGTTCAGTGTGTTGCCGTGGCAACGTTGGGTCAAATTTATGACCGAAGCTCTGAAGAAGTACGAGCTGAGTTGGTCGCCAATCTGACTCGGGCGATCGTTGGGAGTGGAAAAAGGTGAGTATGTCATTCTCTCACATTCCACTATTTGGTTCAGCTGTTAACAGCCGTATTGAGACGTCCATTTCTCAACGACCCCTTTTTCTGTCCCATATAACCTATTGAATTTCCAACAAATAAGAGTGATATACAGTCATCATCACCGTCAGTCAAAGCAACATTAGATGCCATTCAGCTATGTCAGTGTTTTGAATAGCGCTTTATGATGGAAAGAATAAATAAGCCAGGGAGAGGGACCTACGCCTCGAAAAGTTAGAATCTGGATAGAAACTGACAGCATGAACACCACTAGCATCAGTTAGCTGCCATATGCTTCAGCTTCTCCAGGCAGTCATGGGTAAGGTCACCTGGACTCCCATCCTGAAAAGTCTCCCGAACCAGCACCGCCCAAACTATTCGTAGCATCCTTCATTCCCTTTCTCTCACCTCTAGATTTCCGCCACTCAAAATTAGGGACCGAAAAAAGCTCTATTCTTAACAGTTGATGAGTCTGCATCCGTAACACAACCACCTAAGCTTGCAGTGACGGATGCTTTTCCTGAATGAAGTAGCATCCATTCCACCGGAGACCCGTTTCCTGATCACCTCACTCCGAATTCGCATTTTTAACTAACTTGAGCTATAGTCCCGAAACCTCGGTGGTCAAACATCTGAGTATGCCTCGTATTCTCCACCTGAATTCACTCGGTCGCATAGCATTCCGCTATCAGTTACCGATAGAGAACTTCAATTGAAGATTACCATTCCTTCCAGGGCACACAACTTGAATCTGGTCATTAATTTGTGCGGGTCTGGTTATCCCTTTGCTTTACGCGTGGCGAAACAGAGCAACTCCACTCATCAACTCTGAAAAGTTTCAGTAGCTCACCAGCTGATCTGGGTAGAAAACTACTGGAAACGCACAGTCACGCGGATGAGGAAGATTGCAAAAGTTTCACTCACCAGCTGATCTGGGTAGAAAACTACTGGAAACGCACAGTCACGCGGATGAGGAAGATTGCTTGGAGGTTGAATGGG
This sequence comes from Opisthorchis viverrini, assembly GCF_000715545.1. Lineage (NCBI taxonomy): Eukaryota > Metazoa > Platyhelminthes > Trematoda > Opisthorchiida > Opisthorchiidae > Opisthorchis > Opisthorchis viverrini. Next base: position 444,874 of record NW_008751784.1, read on the forward strand.
AGCGAATAAAAGAAGGTACGCTTTCGGTTTTTAGAACTGTCTTTCCGAGCAATCCGAATTGACTAAATGAACACTGTGTATAGTCGACATCATCCAGAAAGGCCGTACCTGCAACAAACACCCGTGATGACGCGCGCAGATCCCTCAACGACCAGATACTCACGAGCTTAGAAAATGACACAGAATTTTGATGGCCCAGGAGGTGAAGAAGGCTCTCGTTGCAGTCAACAGCCGCGCTTTGTTCCAGCTGATTTAATCAACCGCCCGAGAGAAGGCAAGTGTTAGCGAAAGAATATATGGAAAAGGCACTTACAAAATCGCTTTGAGCGATGGGCCGGACATTTCAAAAAACAGTTCAGCTGGATCCCTTCAACACAGCCCCTCTGAGAACCCAACACCCCTGAATAGAATGTCGACCATAGCGCACTTTCAACAACAGAAATCTAGCGTGAGATATCATCTTTCCAACGGGACAAAGCACCCGACCCGGATGGCCTGCACCCCAAACTCTTCAAAGAAGTTGGTGAGGTTCTGGTGAACAGTTTGACAACTGTACTCCAGAAGATTTGAAAGGAAAATAGAATGCCAGTCGAACGGAGCTCCTTGATCGTCATCCCAGTCTTCAAAAGGGTGCGAGAACGTCCTAACAGTTGTATTATCAGCCTGGTTTCCGTTGCGTATAAGATGCTCTCTATCAAAGACAGGGTATACACTCCCTTAGTGCGGCCCCTACTGCTCAATGGATTAGAGAGGTGGCATCTACGCCCAGAGGGTGTATGAAAGCTGTCAGTTTTTGACCAGCGGTGTCCCTGAACTACAGTCGACCTTGTCCGTCGCACTACCTGTAGAGTTAATGCAAATTGCTAGATACGTATAGCGTTCCACAACTTCCAGTGTCACTGCTTGGCTTTTCAGACACATGTTCAAAGACCCCGCGGGATGGTTGTGCAATTTGCGGATACGAAGCACATGTCGTGGGGTCTTGGCTAGGTTTTCTAGTAATTCATACGCTTCTTGCTCTATTTCAAAAGAATGAGAACAATGTCATCGGCAAATTCCAGGTTCTTGCTACAAGTTTCTCGCTCGGAGATATAAACACCAGGGTTATGAGTACCTTCTGGTGTTCACCTTGCTACTTCATGAGCGCGAGGTAGCTCAGTGGTTAAGCCGCGAAATTACTGAGCGGGAGATCTGTGATTTTCGTTGGTAGACAAAAGATCATGGTTATTTGGACCAATGTACTTTACCAGGCTGTGGATGCGTGCCGCACACATTTCGTACCCCCATGCTTTAACTCCTCTCACTTCGAATCTGTGGCTCTCGTACTTTGCTGCAATTGTTCTCTTGAATCCCCTTCGTACGCTATTTGAGATCCACTTGCCATTGAATTCAGATTCACTCTACTCAGACCTTTGGTTCTGATTCGGCCAAAGTCCTTCGCGGACTGCTCACAGGCAAGTCTGTTGAGTAGGACCTAGAGCCCTCCTGCACTTTTTCGCAATCATACAAATTTTGACGCGCCTGCGAAAAAATCCTGCCAACTTTGACTTTTAGTACGATTGTCACTCTCGGATTTTTCCCATACCTCCTGTTCAGACAAGGTTCACCAGTCTACAGTGAGTTGTGCAACCTAGCCCAGCAAATTGGGCGTCCTGATTTGGCCTTGTCATTGATTGTATTGGCTATTGCTCCGCCACCCAACACTCGTGCACTCGCTGGCTCGAATGCTGCAACCAATGTGGGCTGCTGCTTGGCCGCCAGTGTGACCTATGCAGGTCTTGTTCGCCGCCTTGGTCGTGCGTTGGCTCCGGCTCTGCCGCGCCTTGTACCGCGCATTTTCGTCCGCCGCTTCGACCACGCTCGTCCCAAATTGCGGCAAGCAGTGGAGAATGTGTGGATCGGTTTGGTGTCGTATGCTTCGAGTTTGGTGGCTCCATCTTCTTCGGCGGCGGCGAACTCATCGTCTTCGATTGGTCTGGCTTACTCACAAGCAGCTTCCTCGTCATCGTCGTCAACAGTTGGACCTACTTCTCAGCAACAACAGTCATCCGGACTTTGCAGCTCTGGCTCACTACACGGCTTGTCTTCCGAAATGGTAAGTGCCCGATTCTTTTTTCGGATAGTACTAGTGCCTCATATCTGCTTTTCAGTAGAATCTCCACTGTGAACGCTGCAGAAAGTGTGGGATTTTACTCTTCAGACAGATAGAGGGTGAGATGACCCGGTGGTTAGAGCGGGAATTTACTAACCGAAAGGTCCGTGGTTTGAACTCGACCTCTGCATCGCGACTTCTCTTGTTTAGGCTTGGGAAACGTGGCAGTATCCCAGCCCTTGTGCTTCGTTCGAATGGCATGGCAGCTAGGCACAGAAATGGTGTTACAACTGAATCATTATTGTTATGAGTGTTTCCGGTTGATGTTTTATCTCTCGTGGGTGTCCTAGCATTCTAGATTCCCTAGGCTCCACAAGGTTCTTATCCCTTGTCACACAATGATTTTTCGATAGGGAGAATGATGTCGTTATGAATACGAATCTGCTGCTGAGCAACAATCGGTAAACGGGTCTAGTGACAAGAACAGGGTAGAGTAAACGACGTACAGTCAGTGAAACATGACTTGGGGATCAGTCAGTATTAGACAAGGAATGGACATTTGGAGGAGGGAAGTACGGACGCTAATGAAAGTCAAACGAAGGGACCTTACGCTTTTAGAGGCAGCTGGCAGTGCACCAGCTACCGAATAATGGAAAACAGCTCGTACTCTCAGTGGTTCATTAAGCGAAATTTCGACCGCTGACTTCTCAGTCGCTACTCACGTGACACCCACGGCCGTGTACGAAGTGCACCAGATATCGAAGGTCGGAAATTTAGCGACTCCTGGTTAACTTTGGGTTTGAGTAGCTTCAAAAAACATTGCATCTAAAGCAGGTGTTAGTAAGCAAATAATAACAAAGTATGTTATATGCTAAGATACCTCAAATTAAACGAATGGCATCCTTTACAATCGTATAGATTGTCCCTTGTGACAAGTCTTTCTTTGCATCGTGGAAGAGCCATCAACTGACTCCAGTTTCGGGTGATCAAACGAATCGCTGAAAAGATTTACCTGTTCGAATAGTTTATTTATGCCATGTAAACATCTCCGTCTTCGGAGACTAAACGTTCAAAGAGAACACCACAACTGCGCAGATGCAAACAGAGCGCAATGCTACAGATGGCTATGAGAATCGGGTCAACGAGGTACACCAACAAGCCGGTTAGACACTGAAAAACCATCAGTTCGATTGATGAATTGGGCGGGATTCTATTGAATAGTGAATCTCCAGGCGGCTCTCGGCAGAGAACTGTCTCCAGGAACCCCTTTTTCCGTTCACATCGACCTGCCTAGATGTTTGTTCACCTTTTAGATGACGACCCGTAAAGTCCTCATAGTCGAGTATTTCCTTTAAATTCTTGAAACACACATGGAGGTTTGGTCGCTACCCGAGAGTTATTTAGGCAGTCTGTTTCTCCGCCAAAGGGTTTGACACCATCCGGAACATGAACACCCTTCTCAGCTTTAAGCCACGGTTCTCTTCAGCATCTGTTCATGTGGCCGCTGGCTAGTTCAAACGTTGGCGTCTCGTCAACTTTCTCCGTATCATATTGTTTTATGACTTGGCTACCCTCTGATCCGGAGATTTTCCCATATCTTTTCGTTTTTCTTTGACCTGAACGCCTTCCTCACCACTAATCCGAGCGTTTCTGGTACCTTTAAACAGATTGAGGCTCACTTCAATGCGATTATATGTGAAATAAAAACCCAACTTGGATTCAACACGGTCAGTGTGACCACCGGGGGAACCAGCGGCGCTAGCCCTGGTCAACAAAGCTCTTCAGATGCGTCCACCCCAGCTAGCGGACCCTCGACCACCAACCGGGCTGGAATTACAGGGACGCAGAGTGCGTGTCTAAGGGACGCGTGTTGCTTGGCCATTGCTAATTTGACCCACCATCCGTCAGCCGATCGACGACTCGCTGGACATCTTCCTGCCCTACTCTCAGGTCTGTTGGGTCTGTGTGATGAGTATGGAACGACTGGGTCCTCCATTTCGGAGCACACCTCTTCTGGCTTAACTCCTCCGGAGGAGGCTGCAATAGCAGTGCAAAAGGTTAGTTGGGTGCACCTGAGTGTTTTCCCCCTTATTCCGCAACACATCGGTCGGGCTCGCTACCACGCAATTACTTCTCTCTGTCTGTAGCTCGTAATTCGTGTCCTGGAGAATCCATGTTCGCGTGAAGCCGCTGCCGGATTACTTCCTGGTCTGTTGCCTGTTATCATCGATCGTGCCCCATGGTCTTTGACGTCCGTATCCGAACCGGATCCTGTCAAAGGTGCTGGACGTGCCTCACATTTACCCAGTGAATCTCGTCGTTTGGCCCTTGAGCTACTGCTGGCGGCTGCTCGTACCGCTCGCCCATCGGCCTTACGACCTGCGCTACCTCAACTCGTGCTCGCGGGTCTGCACACAATGTCTTCCGTTCATCCATCGCTCGTCGCCAGTCTTATGCGCCAACCTATTCACCACTTGCACCAACTTCACGCGACAACAACGTCCACCGGTGTTTCGACTGGTGCATCGGCTATAACGGTTGCAAACTCGATGGCCTCCAGCCTGTTACCCACCTGCGCAACAAACAACAAGGAGATTCAAATGGCCGAGGTGCTACGTTTGGTAAGCGGACACATGTTTTCGACAGGTCCTCCCAAGATAATGTTGAACTATAAGCCAGGAAAATATCGGGTAGACTAAGTAATTGTACACAAGTCGATACAACCGCGTTCTAAAACTGGTCGACCATTTGTTACATATTAACTGTGTTTCGTTCGCAGTACACTACTCACAAGGTTGCTGAAAACTGGCAGCCCACGACCGATTTCGCCTTCTTGGGGCTCATCAGGTGGCGCAATCCCCAAGTTTCTGTCAAAGTTATGTTCTACTTGAACCCGAATTGCGCGAACTAAGCGAAATACATCACTTCAGAAGAGCTTGGTAAACAATCGGTAGCTTTTCTTTGGGCACCCATACTAGTCAACAAGAGCCGTTAATTGACACTCAACACTGATCTAGTGTGAAGAGGACTTACTGATTGGTTTCCCGTCTGCCTTATAACCTGGCCAATTTGGCGACCTGTTCACTTGGCCTGATAAAGCTTTTGTGTCAAAAGCGAAACGTTGCCCAAATAAAAACTACCGATTGTTTACCAAGCTCTTCTGAAATGATGACTTCTCAATCGGTTCCAAACTTTTTTCCAATTAAGCGAAATACACTCTTTTGCACACCAATTCGGTTTGGAACCCAGCTAAATCTCTCGTTTGTTATGTTTTTAAGCAACTGAATGTGCTGCACCAGGCCGCCTCATCTTTAAGTTGGTACTATGTTCTAGATTTCGCAATACATGTGTATACGTAATACACCACTCATAAAAACATCACGAGCGAGAGCTTCATCTGGGTTCCAGGTGAGTCTTCCGTCTAAACCAGATTGGTTCGCAAATAAGTGTATTTCGCTATGTTTTGTTCGGTTTCCAGTTCAACATACGCGGAATGAAAGTTCCGCAAATACGGCTTTTGTAAGGCTAACGGCGCTTCTTATCATCTGTAATTTTTCGAACGACTATTGTGTCTGTATCTGCAGTTTCGCCATATGTTTTATTTAACCTTTCAGTGTGTTCGCCTCATTGACGACGTTTGCCTCTCGCGCCTTATCGTCCCTTTCACTGAGCTTATTCGAGCCGGTGGCGGGGCAGGCACGGTCACTGTGGGAGCAAGTAATTCTGGCGGCGGCGGTCGTCTAACGGGCACACGTGAGGCGGCTTCTGTCGCGACAGCCGCGTGCGTATTCATTAGCCATTTAGCCGCAGCCAACGCCAGTGCGATGGCTGCATCGGCCGCCTTCAACCGAGCCAACGTGTGCTGTGCTCGCTGTTCGGTGTTTGGTCCCGGATCAGCGAACGAGCCGGAGCATATTGGAAGTAAGTAGGAGATACCTCTGATGTGAACCTCTATTCACCACCTCCCTTTTGTTCATCTTCTAGGAGCCTTTTGACTTCGCTTGCTTTTTGTCTCACTGTAATATCCCGTCTTTCCAGGTAGTACCTCAGAGGATTCACATTTGCCAACCATGAATACAGCATTCCATGTTCATCGATTCGTGACAAGCGTGTGAACTGTGCAATTCCTTCCGACGACCAACACCGATCGTTTTTCAATCGAAATTTTGTCCTGTAATCTGAAGTAATCTGAGAAGCACTGTTAGACTGGGACGAGATGGCCCAAGTGATTAGAGCGCGAATTTACTGACCGGAAGGTTCGTGGTTCGAACCCGACCTCTGCCACTCGACTTCCCCTGTCTAAGCTTGGGCAACCTGGCAGTATCCCAACCCTCGTGCTCCCTCGGGGTGGCATGCCAGCTAGGCACCGGAAGGGTTTTACAGCTGAACGGGTTAAACTGCCTCATCTTAATGAGTCACCATCAGCATTGCGCATCTCACGAATCCCCAGGGAGATCCGAACTCGCTAGTAGTTGAAAACTACGAGCGGCTGATTAGCAGTGTGGTTAGCTCGTACTTGGACCGAATGTAGCGCCACCCATCTCACACTGCCATCGAATTTTCTTTTTTCCTGGTTGCAGTTCGGTTTCTTATTGCGCCTTTCATCACAGATTGCATGAGTTCTTAGGACCGAAAGGCATCCCTTGTAAACCCTCGTCTCTGATAGAGGCCTTATGTAGCTAGTTTCGTTGGAGCGCACGTGTCTACAGCGAACTTCCCACTCAGTCCACTTCATCCAGTGATGTCTGGCATGGCTGCCCTCCGTCGCTCTTCTTCAACAGCATATCATCTGAGTCTTCTTTGTAGACCACCATCACCTCGGGGAATGGAATCCTCTCGGAATGTCCATTCACAGACAGCGTGCTCCGCTTTTCTTGAATCATACTTATTGAAATGCAGCATGCACTTCCTATGTGCAAAATGAGATACTACTTCAAGACTAGGGGAATCAAACCTAGTCCTCATGTTAACAGGTGAACCGATTAATAGAGTTCGTCAAACTCCGGTACCTGTCGCACTGCTGCGTACATGGCGCATAGCTGTGATGGGCACAGTAGTTAGAGGCTTCACCTGACTCCTTCTCAGGCTTCCAGGAAGTATCACACACACACAGATCTGGCCGATCCATCTGCAGTTTATCCAGGTTTACTGGTGAAAGCAATAAAGACAATATACTGTAGTCATGTATACCATATAAGTCCTGATCTCACTTATTTTTCCTCACCAGATGAAAGTCCCAGTGGATCTCCACATCATCCTCTTCATCCATCTCCGTGCAACTCCACACATTCCTCGCCACCATCCTCGGTGCTTGGCCCAACTCCTCCCACGCCACCAAGTTGTGGACCACTCGATTCAACTCCGGCCTCCGTCCATGAGTCTGACGGCCATCCAGCTCCTCATCGTTGTTGCCGGGGTGTAAGTCAAAAGCATGGGACATCGCTGCTGCAAACTAGTCCGGTACGTGCAGCAGTTCCGGGGACAGGAACTGCCTCTTCCCGCAATATTGTCGTCGGTGCTGCTAATCCAGTCAGTGGCGGTGGTGGATTCGCATCGCTGGTCCCCCATACTGGGAAACTTTTGGCTGCATTGCTGTCCGCACTTCCTGGTGCTTGTAGGAATTGGGATTCGGCTGGAAAGGCAGTGCAGGTTGAAATGGCTCGTACTTTAGCCAGTTTGCTGAGATTCGCGAAAGTAAGTGTTGCTAGTTGTACGTTTTTCACTGCCATCGTTCCATTTATTCTGCTTTCAACCCTTCGGTCGGCCTTCATTCCTCTGTAGCTTTAACACTCCTGTTTTATTTGGCCAGAAGTGTCCATCTAACTTCCGGGAGTGTTCATTAGTGTTCTGGTGCCCAATGCACAGATGAAACCTTGCCGTCCTCTATCGTGTTTGTTCATGTATACAAGACTGAAGTCAAATGTTATCCTCGTGATTCCCAATCGTCTGATGGTGTGCGGATCCATTTCTCGATGAAATATATGTGAACGGAGGTGTAAATCCTCTCTTGCCAACCTTAGGGGATGTAAATTTATCTTAGGTACTGTCCTATGTCCGGTACTGCTGTTTAGGTTACAAAGATGGCCACAACAAATGGAAGGTCGATAAAAATGGTCCATTTGTAGCGTCCTTCCGGTGTCTAGCTATCATGCCACCCGAAGGAAGCATCAAGGTCGAGATTTTACCAGTCTCTCTAAGCCTAGACAGAAGCAGTCGAGATACATACATCTGTTTCGAACCACGAACCCCTCCTCTAGTAAGTTCGCCCCTTAACCACTGGTTCATCTCAAGTGGAAGATCAACAGTAGCTGAGAACTTGAAATAATCAACATCTCCTCCTTGGGTCCTTACAAAACATCTACTCGCTAATATTCTCCACTCTCCCGTTCTCTCCATATTTTTAGGAAACTAGTGTTGCCAAACTATTCAACCGTGTTCGCACCTGGTACTTACATCCAGAGCCCGTCACCTGCACGACTGGTTCCTCTTCGCTCTCTGTCAACCACTGGGCTTGTGCCCGCGTCTTACATGCAGTTGCCCATCATTGTCCGGACTTGCTGTATGCTCACGCGGGAATCACGTTGCCCCTCATATTTCTGAACCGTCAGGTAAATGTTTTCCATTGAATTGTTTACATGAAGATTGCGAACCTTTACATGGCTGTCCTTGTTTATGCCGCATTTCTTTTTTTTACTCAGCCCGAACCAGAAGGATCCAACTCAGTGGACACCAAAGTTGACTACACATTGGCTCATTCGTTGGACGCAAACAACTCCACCACCACCACCACACGGGACACAGACACGACTGATGATTTCGAACCGCTGCGTCCGCTTTGGCAAGAAACCTGGGAGGAGCTGCTGGCCAAAATTCCCACGACCACTGCATCTTCTTGCACCGGACAACTCTTCTGGCAGTCCAATCCAGCGACTGCGCTCAAGTTGTTTTCTTCCTCGTCCTGCAGTGTCGTCACGAGTTTCCTGCACAGCCCCTTGCTCGAGCATTGCACCCAGCTAATACGTGACGCGTTGTTGGATTGTCCTAGTTGGACTGTGCATACCCAAGCTGCACTGGCCGTTCTACATTTAGCTGCACAACTTATTGGACAACCGGTATCCAATTCTACAACTAATCGTGCTCGGACGGAACAACAGCGTCCTTGTCCTGCCGGTTCCGAGAACGAACCTATTGGATTGAGTGAGGATGCAGCCCCCACAGCTGGGGGTGGGACAACTGAAACCGCTGAGCAGGACGAGGAAGAGACCGCAGGTGGCAAAGCCAAGGGAATCGGGGATGATCATGAGTGGACCGTTCATGCATGGCTTTCACTAGTACAACTCATCGCCCAGGGACTGACAAATAGCAAACCCTGGCCTGGGAAGGTAAGCTAACTTCATATAAGATTTCCACTGAAAAGAAACCGTCACCAAGAACTAGCGATAATGTCGGTTTATTTCCTTTCCTTTATAGACCTGTCTCCTTCGGGCTGGTCGTCTCTTGGCCGTATATGCTAGAGAACGTGGTTTGGCCAGTGCTCCTTCGCACGAAGCGGTTGTACAACAGGTAGGTTCGGTGGGCGGTGTTATCTGCACGGTTCGCCACAATAATAGGGGTCACCACGACGTTTATCGCGAGAAGAAATAAGGTTTTGTGATGATACACTAATGACCACCGTAATTCTTCCTTTGAGTGCAAAAATCATCCAGGTCTCAATTTCGCGTTCCTTTTGTTAATCAAGCTTTGGTGCGCTCTAGTTCGGGAGACGCGTGTCAAGCGAGCCGAGGCTATTGGACCGGGTTATCGTGCTGAGGCCTTCCTCTCGTTGGCTTCGTTTGCGGAAGCTTCGAGCAAAGATGCCTTGCGCATTGATGACGTGGGCGTAGCCGAACAGAACACTGCAGATGGTGAATCGGTGGACCGTCTGTCCAGTCTCTTCCTTCTCATTGTCCCGCAGTGGTCTAAGCGTGGAAAGCATGGAGACCACGCGAAGACGTTGGTGGTACGTTCTTGTCTTTCAGCATCAGACCGATGGTAGATACACGCCAACAAATGCTGAGAATATTGATTTTCTTAATTATCCTACATCCCAGGGCCAGGTTCCATAGAAGCACAGAGTTGGATAGCTTAAACTCGAGTACAGTAAGAGAGACAGCTAATGCCAGTCTGCTACAGCTATCCGAGGCATTCACACTTCAAAAACTCATCAGACAATCTTTCTAGAAGCTTGCTTTATGAACGACATGGAAATTGGTCTTCAGCCGTAAATCGCAGTATCCCCAGCCAAGCCTAGCGAGAGTCACATGCTCTTCTGCCGCAGCGTGCGTTTTCAGCCACCAAACATTTGAATAAGCTGAGTGCTAAGAACCGAAGACTGATGCGCGCGTCTGGAAGAAAATGTGGTCGTCAGACCTGTCAACGGGATGGAGCGTATAAATCGGTGTGTGAAGGTAAAACGCAGTTGTCTCTTGCCAGTCCTACTGTAGGCAGCAACTAAGGTCACTCTGCTGACGTCACCACGCAATGACCAATGCGTGACATGAATTTATGTGTGGCTATGTCATCGTGGATTCATTAATCTATATTCGGTAACGCTAACTACCGTTGTCACATTTTCCCTCTTTTTCATTCTTCCTTTCTCCTCTGTGTTTCTTTTAAGCTTAACACTGAGTTGAGCGACTCCGAACTCGAATTGGCCGTTCGTGCTGTCGGAATTTTGTGGCCAATGAGACGTATTGATGAGCATCGTAAGTTTCAACAACATTCTTCGTCCTCCTAGATTATCGCCGTTTTCTTCTGAGTTCGTTTTTCCATCAATTCTCCTTCCTTTTAATCATTTATACTCATGTGATCTGAAAATTTCGTGTCCAGAAATAGTTCGCTTGTGATAGAACTCTCGTCTATCGCCGTCATGCTTCCTTCCCCAAGGAACAGCTGTGGTTCCCCACTAAGTGTCCTGAGAACCTTATCTTCACTAAATTCCTCAATACTGAAAAGTGATGCGTGCGTACATATATGTACACAACATCCAGCGACGTAGACCATGTGTTTTTGGTGCTAGGGTTGATGTCAGGATGAGAATATCCCTCACCTGGGGCGAGATGGCTCAGTTGTAAGGGCGCGAATTTACTGACCGGAAGGTCCGCGGTTCGAACCCGACCTCTGCCTCTCAGCTTCCCCTGTCTAGGCTTGGGAAACGTGGCATTATCCCGACCCTCGTGCTTCCTTCGAATGACATAGCAGTTAAGGTGCTACAGCTAAGCGATCCCCCACCCTTCGAAATCTCCGACGCACCACAGGAACGAGCTCGGTAGATAGCTCACATCGTGAGCAGTATGCTCATTACTTATCCCTACATGATTCAAAGCGGCTCAACCTGAGTGACTCCTCTTCTCCATCAGGTCGTCCACATCAAGTGGCGAAGGTCGGTATAATCGCTAAGAACGTGAAAGTGCCGACTAACTGACCGGGAAGTCCGTATTCCGGACTCTCTCAGAATTTTGATTGCTTCTTAGAGCTACTGAAAAATTTCGAATCATTTTTCCGTCTGCCTCTATTACGAACTGATTGTCGGTCGGTCTGGTCCGCATGAGAAATCTGTGGAGCAAAGTTTAGAAACATCGTTGATGTTGGTGTGTAACCGGTATTCATTCCATCCTGATAGTGTAGGTGGTCGACTAGGTGTAAGAGGTCATTCACATCACACCTTTTCTATTCGAGTGAGAACACGCGCACTGCTGATGACGCAAGCTGTCAGATGGGTTGATTCTTGTAGTGGGTTGGAGGAGTTGTATATTCTAATTTAGATTTTAAGACATTTCCACCTTGACATCAACTTGAACACGTGCGCAATGGTGGGAGGAAAAAAGCGGAAATCGATTTTTCAGTGCAGTGCATGCAGTCATGTCTAAGCGTATGTTCGGACGCATGGACTAACTTGTAGCGGGTGAAATTTTTCACCCTCGGACTGAACTGCCTTCAACTGGAGTATCTTATCGGTATTTGGGATACCGTTGGATTCCGTAGCGGTGGTATTTCTCAAGGGAATTCCAGAGCACCCCACGCGTTGGAAAACGTTGTGGAATACACTACGGCCCATAGAATTCACAGAAACTCGTCCACCAGAGTTTGCTCGGTAGTGCACCGTCTGCGTGTTTCGTTCAATCTCTTATTCCAGACAGATTCTTTTTAAGAGAGACTGGCCTTCCACAATGGTCATTTAGCGTCAGGATACGGAGACCACCTCCGTATGAAGGCCGCCTGACAATTTGTTCTCCCACACACATCTCCCTTCGAATCATGCAATTGATTGAAACACACATGATGCGGATCTCGATTGCGCAGCTGACTGTAACTGTCATTCGGTTTTGGAGATCATTGATGGTCAGCTATCTTTTCGCCGGACCATTTCGACCAGCAGCCCTGACCATCCACACATACTTTCCAGTGGTTCTAAACTCAACGGATCACAACAGCAACCGATATTTCTGAGTTTATCCTCGACAGGAGAACACCATTGCTTAACACCGATGATTCCGTGCTTCAGTTAAGGTAACCGACGCACAACCGATCACTTGTTTTCGAACTCGAGGTAGATCCAAATAGCTCGGTCGTTAAGGTGTGAAACTTCGCACCGGAAGTTCCCTGCTTCTTACCCAATTTTGGCTTCTCGATTTATCCTGTCTAGGCTTGTATAACCAGGCAGTATCTAAGTCCTTATGTTTTTTCACGAGTTTCACGGAAGCTACGCATTGCAAGGATGCCACAGCCGAATGATTATCTTTCCTTATTTGACTTTGCCTTGTGTTTTTGCGGCTCCGCTGGCAATAGCCCACACGATCCATAGTTCTGAAACACTTATCAAAGGCTCGAAGATATCTCATTTCCGTTGGCTGAAGACCGCTCCGCTTACTGGTATTTAGTAGAAGACTACCCATAAGTGCGCAACAAATGTTTCCTACGTTGCTGAACGCTATCTGCTTATCAACACTCTATCCCTCTCTTCCAGTGAAACGGTTCGCAGAGACTATCCAGCTATTGAACTTCGTACTCTCCCACAGCAGTCGACGTGTGCAAGCGGCCAGTCTGGCCAGTGTCCTTGGAATCATGGCCAAGTGAGTGCGCACTCCTTTTCCCGTTTATTAGGTAGATAGGTGCCTTCCCTCGTCAGTAGAATAGATTCTTTACCTTACCGCAAACTTCGAGCGCTGCATACTGGCCTTACAGCGTTGGCGTACCAGTGACATTGGTATCTGTTCCATATTGTTCACTAACGAATGATACTTCTCAAAAGTGGAACTTTAGGGCAGTAACGCGACGGCGTTCCAGGTAGTCACTTGTTGAGCGTGTGACCGATTGTGTTGCCCCTGCTCGCCTTTTTGTGCCCAGTCGAGCTATCAACAATTCGTTTTGGCCTTGTTCTGGAATACTGGCATACTAGAATTCGGAATATGAGTTTGGGAAGACCTGAAAACCGATGCAAAAACAATGTGCAAGTAACCTAACAGCCTTCAAAAGGATAACGGAGACGGAAGAAAACCAGATGATTGTTCGTGGATGAGTTTACAATATTGAATCCGACGATCCATCATTCATGCATATATGCACCCATTTCATGGTTGCGTTTGCAGAGATCAAGCAACCTGATCCTCCTTCGTTTTGTTTTGCCATGTAGATTATTCATCACTGTACATTCTTCTCAACCAGATTAACGCCTGAACAGAGCAGCCAACTGGTTGTCAGCGTGGAGAAAACTGGAAAGCCGCTCGTTGAACTGGAGTTGAAGGATCTGCTCGTTCGCATCAAACAGGCGGCCGAAAACCCCAAATCTCAGCTTCTGCGTGAGCACGCTCTCGGCTGTGTGGCTACCCTGTTGCGGCACCCAGGTTGGTTCTATTCTCGCATGTCGTTCGCAGTTCCAGTACATCTACCGACATCCATATATCCTGTCAACTTCCCATTTTTCACCCTTCTTTTTCAGCGTTCTTATCACTCTGTCGTGACCAGGTGACCCAAATCCTACGCAGCTTTTCCAATGATGTTGTGGCCAGCTTGCGTGACTGCTCTGCTGACTTACTGAAAAGCCTGTAACATCCGACGACACTGGTCACTGCCAACTGATTGTCTCATTACATGCTTGTCTTTGAACGTCTCGGGGTCTTCTACCTCAATTTCATGGCCATTGTTTTCGGCTAATTGGCACGTGGACATCACTGATTCGACCTGGTTGCTTCGCAACTAACTGTCGTCTCATATGGGCGATGTCATTCCGACCTTGATTAGTGTGTTAAATCTCGTCGTAATCAGTCTTCCGTATTCATTTTTCTTATCATCATCTGGTCCCGTGTGAAATGAACTTCTTCACCTGCTCTGGCGCCGAGTCCGTGAACCTCTGTAGTTAATGATAGTCCCAAAATGAGGCTTGTCGCTGACCGAAGGGTTTTAGGAACAATGTGACAAGACAAAAACTATCGTTCAGCTTTAACACTTTCGGTGCCTAGCAGGAATACCAGCTAGAAGCACAAGAGCGGAGGTACTGTCGTTCAGACGCTAGACATCTGCGCAGCACAGATGGTTTGCGCGGAAAGACGACTAGAACGATCATTTTGGTCGCTTAAAACAGCGCTGCAGTCCCTGCATCTGGCGTGGAGTGAATATGCAATCAATTAGCCCTCTTATAGGATGGGACCCGGCTTGGTTTGCGCGGATCTCCCTCTCTTTGTTCAGTCAAACTTCGAAGGATTATATCAGAGAGAATCTTCGAGACCATGGCTATTAGGATAATCATACGACGCCTTCCAGTGTTCGCGTGAATCGATATTCTGATTGCGTCTTGCTCACTTGCCTCCACCACCTTGGGAATCGAAAATACTCCCGCAGTCACAGGCGTTGAGATCACCGGATAAACAGAAGTAGTTGATGTAAGTGAACTGACTGGGCCGTCGAATCTAACGCGTGGCTATCATTCCCTTTTTCTGATGATACTCGGTGAACGGAGTTGTACGAGCTGGGACCATTGCACTTCGGTGCACGGTTTGTGAGCTGAAAAACAGAACTGAATGTTCACGTACCTTTGCTGGAGGTAGGGGTGATTGTTGATGTGTCCCATCTCGCGCACAATTTCTTTCTCCTCTATATAGCATCAGTAAGTTTTCAGTGATCAGATCGTCTGAGGTTTTCCCCTTTGAAGAGGGCTGAATACAGACCGTCTGATCCTGAGGCTTAATCATGCTTCGGCGGGTACAGTTCCTACTTTATCTCTTCTGATGAGCCATTGAAGTTTAAATCCCACTCACCCGCACCCACTTTCTCTATGGGCTATGTTGCAAGAGGTCAGTTAAACTTTCCGCCAAAGCGCTCGGCCGATCTTTCCAATCGGCGACCGTGCGAATGAATCACTGAGCAGTCTTTTAACTTGTCGCTTCACTGGTAATCTTCCCCTGGTCAGTCTATCGTATCAAGTGGCTATTTTCGATGACAAAAAGCTTCTCCACCTCTTGAGCTTTCGGTCTTTTCATTATTTGGCGCCTGAGGGATTTGCATGCGCCTTCAAACTCGCCGCCTGTTAGTGTGAATTTCCTGGCAGTAATCGGGACTAGCGACTTCGACGATATTCAGTGGTCATTTGATCATATCGAAGAAGTCGGACAAAATGCTTTGAACGCCGTTGTCATAAACCCTTTTACATGTTGTCCTGCTCGTTAGCAGTACAGTTTTCGATTACTTCGGAGAGTAGTTGGGCTACCTCAAATCCATACCGCCGAGCTATGGTAGTTTTCCGGAGACGACTGATGGATTGACATGTTTCTTGCTCACTTACGAGGAACTAATGTGATTCCGAGGAGTTCGGATGACCTATTTTGGCGTTCGTATCGCCCGCAAGGATAATAATGCCAGTTATTCTTGCTCTACGAACGAGTCCGGCCTCAGAACTTGAGCTTCTTAAGGCATGTGCCTACGCTACAAACGGAGCTGATGGCTCCATACAAAGAGAAGTCGCCAGAGCTCGATTAGATGGGAGATTTTTCACTTCTGCTTGCGCTCGTATAGCTTCCATTGAGTGTATAATATCCGCAGCACGATTGGCTGTTTGGGTGCTGGTTAGTCATTAGGCTGATCGGTCCGCCTGGAATTTATGCTTGCTTTGTGGTCCGAGCACTCTGCATCTGTTGAATTCGTTGGAGATCGGCGAATAACTCAAGTGCCACCTGACCGACAGCTGCACCGTTCGCTGGGGCGCCGACATTAGACGTAACGGAGGTTGTATATCAAACAGCGCCACATATTTGGTTTCAGTTATAGTTATTTGATTCCTTTTGCCTTAACTTGTTTTTTATGTGTTGTACAAGCGTAGCTGTGGTCAACGACCGACCTTTTTTCATTTGCACAGTCTTAGTTTACGTGGCCGTCCGCCTGGATGAATATAAAATGATAGGGATGGAAACTGAGACTAGTACTGTTTTACAAATAGCGTCCTGATTTGCGGTTAAGTTTGGCCTTCAAGATCTTGGTGATAGCGTAGCAACAAAGATGAAACAGAGCTCATACAGGGATCACACTGGTGTAGTGTTAGCCGACGGACCAAGTCAGCGGAAAGTCTCATTGCTTTGAAGCCATGCGTGCAGATTTTTACAGCCTCCTCACCTTCCATGCACCCGTCTGTGGTGTTAGGCTACACAGAAATCTCACAAGATAGACTGACAATTGTGCCTGACGAGAAACAAGCGAGTGTGGTCGCTGCGGTATCATCTGGTATTGTGAAATTGATCACAGTAGCAATCAGGGGTACGATGCCTAAACACAACACGGTTATAATGTATTAGCAAAGTTCTACAAAAAACCCTAGAGGATTAATCTGAGATGACAGCAAACGATACAAGCTGGTCACTCGTCCAGTATAGGCTGGACGTTAGTGAAATCGCACACCTGGCTAGCGTGTTCACGTGTTGGTGGTGTGATTGATCAAGGTAATGTTTTTTCTCAACAATGAATTTCTGAGTGGGTGGCATTACTAGAGGGTTCGTAGTCACAAGGGTTGGTCACAAGTGGATCGCTGTACATCGAACGAACCGAACGGAAGGCGCTTATTGCAGGATGTCCATTTTGTTTCTGTTTCAAACGCATCTTTGCAAGTTTTTCAAGCACATAAACCCGGGCCCTATAGACCAGTATGCTAAAGGAGCCCAGTATTGGCAATACTCTAGAACATATTGAATGAGCCGTAGGGTTTTAATTTTCCTCAGACATATATAGGAGACATAATAACAGATGCAGGACCCGTCGCCATGTACATGAGGTGTCCAGTTGTCAGATCTTCCGGCACTTGCTTGAACAGTGTTACACCAACGTACTTAGCTTTGCATGAGAAGCCTGCCTTTTAACTCCTCTGACTACTAACCGGCCTGTGAATGACACGCATTGGGGCTGAAAAGAATGTCCTTTCATGGGTTCTCGGGAGTCTTCCTGCTAACATTTCATATGAACCGGTTTCTTCATATCAACTGTGTTACAAGCTTAGGTCTTACGACTTTCGAGAAACCCACCTTGATATCTTTCTTGTCATGAATCCCAATTTCCTTCTCAGGGTCCCATCTAAACAAAAACGTTACTGAATCTAGCCACTTTGTTCTGCGGAAACACAAAGGGCTGCGCCACAGGTAAAATCTGAAAATAATGGTAGGTCAGTCGGGATCTTTTTGTTCCAGAGTATCGCTTCTAAAAGCAGTCTGGCATGAAGAACTCCCTATCCCCCCCCCCTTATTTGGAAAAAAATCCGTACCTGTGCCCCGTCGCAATTGCTTTTGTAAGTACCCTAGCTCACGACACATGCTATTTGTTCGAAGTGGCCGGTACCGACGATAAACAACAAAAAGCAATATTGTACAACCTTTACAGGATGGAATGTCAAATAAAATGAAAAGCCTACTACACTGCCCTCTCCTGAGGGTGTAATAAAATCTCATGAATAGAAGCACACACTCATGAGATAGAGGACCAATTTACTGAACAAAGAGGAGATTCCCAGCAGTCTGGCATGAAGAACTCCCTATCCCCCCCCCCGTTATTTGGAAAAAAATCCGTACCTGTGCCCCGTCGCAATTGCTTTTGTAAGTACCCTAGCTCACGACACATGCTATTTGTTCGAAGTGGCCGGTACCGACGATAAACAACAAAAAGCAATATTGTACAACCTTTACAGGATGGAATGTCAAATAAAATGAAAAGCCTACTACACTGCCCTCTCCTGAGGGTGTAATAAAATCTCATGAATAGAAGCACACACTCATGAGATAGAGGACCAATTTACTGAACAAAGAGGAGATTCCCACGCCACCAAAATTTCCTCATCGCAGGGGTCACCATATGATAACAACGGGTCCGGGATTTCACGTCTCAGCACTTAGCTGTCCTGAAACCTAGTATGTCCCAAGGATAAAATGTCCTAAATTGTTAGGCTATACCGCGACCGATTATCACTCCCAGCTAGACCACATCAACAGATATTCGCAACCCAGCAACCGGGAATCTTAAAAAAACTGATAACACATGGATCGTACATTATAGCTGAGCATCAAACAAGTAAGAACAATTCAAATCACATAGACCAGGAAGAGCGTTTCTTCATGAGGCAAAATCATATCACGGGTCCGCCAGCTGACCATTCGGCATTCTGAAATTAGAAAGATGGTCGTGTAGTCAGACATGCAGAAATGCATGCAGCGCTCGCTTATTTAAAAAAACGTGGAAAATACATGACACACCGCTGTCTTAAACGGCAACACTCTGTTCGAAACAAGCCCCCGATAAGGGAAGTCAGACACGCTGGCTATTCTACTGAATATCACATTTCGACGCATTCTAGAGTGGAAACAGACCCAATGACAGTCACGCTTCCTTCAACCTGTGTGGACCCCACACCCTAGGCGACAAAGGGATGGAATAAAGTACTTCGTTCGAGTCCCTACACTGAACGGACAGAAGAAAGAAGCCCTTCGGATTGACGGCGCTCCCAAGCAGCTGAACAGTGCACTGTGGTGAGCTCAAACACAATATCGGGTCTTGAAAGCTGCCCGAGCGAAAGTGCCTGTAATAAGCGAGCCGGGAGTAAAACTACAGTTGGTGCGCCGACATCGCCAGTAACTTGTATGAACCACTTGGTGGTGTCTATTCTCCACCTGACTAGCCTTATTGCCTGCAAAAATCCGTTGAAGGAAACTACGAACCCCAACCAATGTTCGACTACGGATTGGATCAGCTAACGGGAGAGGTATCTATCAGATATTTCGGTTCCCTTGCCAAGGATAACCCCAACCATATTACTAGCCCGCAACGTGGTAGGTCCTTTGGCAATACTTTAGAGCTGTTTTATCCACCCACGTAATGTGCAACATCATGAGATTCGAGTATCGCAATCACCATTTAGAAACCGCCGGACTTCGGTAATCTTCGGCACGTGCAAACACTGTTTGATAAGATGTTCCCGGTTTCCAAAACATGGTTTTAAAATCATGTCTGTTGTCGATTAATGGAAACGCATCGTTGAGTGTCTCTCACTTGGACTAGAGTATCAGCGATGGAGCTAGACCGTCAGTTCAGACCACCCAAACAGACATGTGGAAGCAGAAGAAGGTGCAAGTCGGACAGGAATGAACATTTCTGAAAGGTCACTGAGTGGTCTGATGCCTACATGCAGGCATTGGAATACTCAACATTGGCAGTCGTTGTCATGAGTAGACAAGAAAGCGAGGTATTTCCGGCAGCATTATGCCGGAATCGACATCTCTCCTATCCCTCAAGGACTGACTTCTATTCTGTTTCCTGATGGTGTTGGACTTGCCAACTCCACCTGATCGAGATCCCGTATAGTACGCTAGCACGAGGTGTGGTCGGATACCGGGAATCTGAGCCACACCGGCGTAAAAAAATGAGGAGTTTTAGTGGAGATTTCGTCACGTAAGACCAATCGTTGCTGAAAAGCTTAGAAGCACTGTGCAGCTGTTTCATCCTTATTGGGGTTCTTCGGTAGTATGCATTCTACGGAACTCCAGAGAGTCTCGAACCCAATACCTTCCCGATAGTAGTTTGAACACTCAAAGGTTTGGCCACGAGCGTCGACTGCCGGTGTGGTTCAGTTGAGTCCCTGTTTCGGTGCACGACTGTAACACAACTCAAAATAAACAGCAGGGCGGAGACACCGCCTGGCTGTCAATACTTAGGCAGAGCAATCGAAAAGCCATGGTCGGGTTCGAACTAGAGGCCTTCCGGTCAGTAGCTTCGCGCTGAATCCGTTGAGGTATGTTGCGTATGAAAGTGTATCATAGGTGAGGATAACTGGTAGACTTGGCCATGTTTGCTCGCAACGGAGGGATTGGGTGGTTGGAAACAACTCGAGCAGTAACAGTGCCTCATTACGATACAAGCATGTCGGCTCATTCCATTCATTAGTGCCGTACACAAGAACAAAGGAATCACGGATTCAGTTTGGAAGTATCAACATCGCTTACCGTAGGAGGTTCTACGAAAGCCAACCAGTCTGAAGAATAGGTTGGTAATAAACCCATCGTATGACATTTATACATTGCCAGACCAATAGTGACCAGATTGCCCAACACGTACACTGCGCACTGAAGTGGAGCTTGATCTCCTTCGATCAAACTAAAGGCTAGCAAAGAGACGAAAATCGATAGAAAAACCAGTGAAACGTGTATCAGATAAAGTGAAGCATTACTAATCACTTATGTAGATTATCTCTCCATCTCGAATAGAAGTACATGACATGTCGCATTACCACGGGAAATTCCATAACTGGTCGATGAGAAGGCGGTTAGTCTCAGTCGACTTGTACAAATATCGCCAGGGAATAGGTCAGTCTGGCCAAGCTTTGGGCATTTGGTTTTCGAGTGGTAAGTCAGTTTTAATCGCCTAACCAGTCATCGGACGGACTCACTCACTCTGGTGACAGGGCGCGTTAGAAACACTGTCCTAGCTGCTACCTTCGTTGGATTACTCCGACCAACACATGTGTGAATTGCACATGTTGCAAGTTTAAGAAGTGAAATCATCCCAACAGCAGTCAGTTGTAAGACACAAGCCATCGGGCGCGAGTTAAGATATGCAAATTGACTGAATTGGAATAAATTAACAAACAAACGTGCTGCGTAAATGACGGCGGATTTGTGCTCCCGCAATAAAGAAAAATGCGACGCCAGGTCCTATTGCACGTCGCTTGACTCAATCTTTCCGTGCACCGGGACAGTAGTTTTACTTATGATATTCGTTTGACGGAAGAGACGAGGTTAATGAGTACTCTCACACCGTTCAAGGTTATTGAGGTGAAAGCTATGGGTGAATGCAAACAATGAATGGTCCGAAGTGCTTCAAAACGAAAAAATCGTTTGGCTATGACACTCTTTCGGTACCTAGCTGATGTGCCACCCGGAGGAAGCACGAGGGGTGGGATATTATCAGGTTGCCCAAGCCTAGGCAGAGCAATTCGAGAAGTAGAGGTCAGGTTTGGACCAAAGATCTTTCGGTCAGAAAATTTGCGCTCTGACCACTGAGCCATCTCGCTCCCAAAATGAAACATGGTACGCTTCTTCACCCAAAAGAGAGCATTGTTGGAGGGCATAGACGATTCCTCTTGACTTCCCTCTGGAAGTAACCGTCTCTGGCGTTCCTAGTCAGTCATAATTCACATATGGGAGGGTGCTTATAGGAATTTTTTTCAGGGTGTGATAGAACTTACCACTTCAATCGGAATCCTATCTAATATCATCACATATCTAGACATAAGGCTTGGGAGGTTCAATGATATTAAGGAGCACTTTGTGGTAAATAATAAACGGTGAATTCCGCAATAAAGTGCTTGTAAATGTACGGGGTATACCTTGACCCTGTAAGTCTTGCACTCCCTCTTAACCCAACAGATGCGTGCCTTCCTGACCACACGTGCATATATGTTCGGTAAAAGTCAAGTATAATTGCTTTCGTTTTGATAATACTAAGCTAAAATACGGCAATATGTGTGAGAAAAGTAGGATTGTGCTGGGTACATAAGTTCTCAAGCGATAAACGCAAAGCAGATTAGTTTGGAGTACAAATGGTGACGGGCATGCGTTCAAAAAACGATCCTACCAAATATATTCTACTCGTATAAACAATTTGAAACAATAATATCACCAAGAGTAATGAGGTCGTGCGCGCTCAGGAGAGCACCGCAACCAAGCAAACTCACTTGACTGACAAGAGAGGAGGGCCTGAATTGGTCGATGGAACAGCATAATCACCGACATCAGTGGGAAGATGGAGATTGAGTTTCCACATATCCACATTATGAATAAGTTCATAGGTATCTGACGCAAAGGGCCGAGTGCGATGTTCCAGCTACGCTGCACGACAAGCTGTGAATCCGAGTCCTTTACTGGACCGGCAGGAAACGATCGGTCTACGTAACCAGGAGGATGCAATTCGGACAGAGCAGCAGAACCACTACTTTGCCCAGAGGACTTCGATCTACTGTAGAGAAAAATGATGATCTGGAAAAACTTACTTTCCAGAGAAGTCGATGGCCCATTTCCGAGAAAGGACTGTACCGAGTTTGAATTCACGAGCACTCACTACAGGATGGTTTTTTACGCCATCGTCCATTGTGTGATCAATGACTGTAAAGAAGATAGAAATGAATGGATGAATATACGGTGGATGTTTAGAGTAGATCGGCGAATGTTCCGTACACCAGATACAAAAGACACCGGGCGACTCGTGACAATCCACCACATCCTAAATCGTGGGTGTAGTTCAGTAGAGTTGCACGGATTTCATCATGTCGCAGCATTCACGACAACAGACCATGGTCTACTCTGTCAAGCGCTCTTGACAGGTCAACTTGTACAATAAATAGGCCGAAACTCGCGTCTATACATCTCTTTCCAGAACGAAAGTAGTGAGAAGAGAGCATCTGAGGGAACCGTGCTAGTGAGTTGGAAACGTGTAGTGTTTCTAGGTCCGACACAGTAATAATGGGCCCGTAATTGGAGTTAAACTCTCCTTTTTTGCATGTGGGAATGGTAAGGCCATGTCCACAGTGATGGTATTGTTCACCGAGCAGAGAGCGACTGAAATCACCTTGGTGACGATCCGGAGGCGATTCGGGCGCGATTCATCCAAACCAGGAGAATCATTCAGCTGCAGAGCTTCACTTGCTCACGGCATACAGCAGGGCGGGTAAGCGAAAACGGGTTACTGCTGACGCCTACCTTCTTTCTCCCTCACATACTTTTTCTTCCCCCTCTTCCCACCCCATTGATAACTCTCCTTGCAGGCCCAGCACTTAGGACTGCTGACTCTGTTCGTCGTGCATCGTTTTTGCGTCATCCTCAGGTATCTCCAAATCAATCTTCATGCCTCGACACCCAGTCTGTCTTGTCGTATTCAATGTCTGCGCTCTGGAGCAAGCAGGACAACAAGCTGCTCTTGCTCTCACACTGGACTTGCTTTATGTTAATGTTCGCCGTGTTTCAGAAACAATAATTCAAGAGCTGACCGCCCCATCAGTCTCCACTCGCTTCCGGTTATGCAGTTCTGGTGATCCAGAAGCTGCTGCGGCAGGATGTGCTGGGCTTGGTATGGCCTTAAGTCACCGGGCGGAAGTATCCTTACTTGCTTGGATACCTGTTACTAGTCGCCTCTGTATGGTTCGTCTGACAACGTCTGTGAAGCAGTCTCACAAGCAGGAAGCTGAGAGATGTCTGTTTATCATGTCTGCCTAGGCTCTAACTGACTGTAGCTTCGACGCCTCCAAAGACCGGTTTTATGACGCCCTGAATGCCCTGTTGAGGCGAGCTAAAAGCAGACTTCGTGGTGGTTCCCGGAGATTTGAATGCACAAGTGGAAGGCTCAGCGTATCTGAGGCTCAGTTAAGAGGTCGACATGAATTGGACTCGGTACATACGGACAATGGGTAACGATTGCTTCTTGTGTGTTGATCGCAGACTGCTTTTATGCAGTACTAACTTCCGAAATAGCCGAAGTCTGGCCACATGGTTTCCTCCAACGGCGTGCCGGCCACAAACCACATTACCATCAGTTACCGATGGCGTGGATCAATAACTGACTGTCGGTAGTTTTGGAACACACTTGTGGGTTCAGATCAC
This sequence comes from Opisthorchis viverrini, assembly GCF_000715545.1. NCBI lineage: Eukaryota > Metazoa > Platyhelminthes > Trematoda > Opisthorchiida > Opisthorchiidae > Opisthorchis > Opisthorchis viverrini. The sequence continues at coordinate 469,114 of NW_008751784.1, forward strand.
GCGCTCGTCCGGAGTTGTTACTTCCTTACGTTTTCTAGGATCGCGTAAGCTGCAGCCGAAACGCCTGGCAATTGAGAGAATGTCAGATCCGGATGTTAGCCGAATTTAGCAAAATCTTCTAGTCTCTTCCAAATGCTCCATCATATATGAATTCATACTGGGACAAGCTCGCCATTTATTCGCACAGTACTGCAAAGATTACCTTTGGCACGGCACCACCAAGCTCAATCAAGCACTGGATATCAGACCAAACGGTGGCACCGCTTGAAACTCGGAGATATATCCCAGCCGGCCCTGAACATATCTTGATGCGACGAATTATTAGACGCCAAGTGAAGGTGAGCGTGCAAGCCTACCGTGAAGTGTGGTGGACACAGAAAGCCGGAGAAATGGAAGAGGCTCACAAAAAGGGGTAATGCTCGAAGATTTGCGTGACAATCGCTTCCTTCCAAGCAGAAGGGAGGCAGCCTTTGTCCAGCGACTGACGAAACACCAGGTGCAAATGATTTGCCAGTGTGGACGACGTTTCATTCAGGATCCTCGGATGGACCTCGTCGGGCCCCAACGATCAGAATGAGTTGATCTTGTGTAAGAGTTGACGAATGTCCTCCACCGTGAAATCTAAGTCGGTTAGAGGCTTTTCGCAGTTACGCCTCGACAATAGTGGATGTGACGAGGACGCTGGGGCTGAATATAGACCTTCATAGTGTTCTCTGTAGACCTGAGATACCACTGTTGGGTCACTCGTGGGTTCCCCGTTCCTGTGCCTCAAGGAGAACGCGGAACGTAAGAAGGAGCGGCGCTGTTTATAAATTGTTTCAAGGTAAAGAAATGATCGGTGCGCCTTCGAACAGGGTGAAACTGTGGGCGGAGCCTATTCCGCACACAATTAGCCAGAAGTACGGCCACTTGTTAGTCCAACATCAAACCGACCTAGGATTGGTCGAAAGTCTGGGCCCAAGAGCCAATCATGGCGCAGTATTCCCAGAATGCCGGCTGCCAATGGCGCATTCAGCTGGTATCTGAATCCCCAAAATGTTGTCGCGGCATACACTTTATGTACCACGTTCTGTACACGCGTTTCTGACCTGGTTTTGGGCATTAATATACGTCATACAACTTTGGATGTCGTTATGGCGGAAACACTAGTCTGGGAGGTTTAAACCGAGAATTAAGCTGAGGAAGAACGTCATTACTACTGAAACCCAGCTCGATTCTCACTAATCTGTCCCTCTCTCCGGCAATCGCTCAGCCTGTGCAAAATAATGCCAGAGATAACCTTGAATGCGACGGATACCTGGCTGCAACCACGAAGGTTTTTCGCACGACGTCCTAGCGCCCCTTTTCAAAACTGGGTTGATGGTCGAGGAGCTCCGTACAGCTAGTGTTCTATTTTCGTTCCAAATTCTCTGAAGTGTGAATGATAGACCGTTAACAAAGATCTTGATATGTTTTTCGATGAATGCAGACTGCGGACATTCCGAGCCAGGCTCCTTGTGCTGCATGCGGATTGAAAAGCACACTGGATTTCTGTTGTTGTCGGTGGACTGGTGCCGATATTCTATTCAGGCCCGCCGTTTCCTGTCAGCCGTTGTGTTAAAGGGGACCAGCTGGACTGTTGTTTGAATTGTTTAGCATATCGCTTCGGACGACGACTATGGGAGTGGACTTCGATCCCGCTATGTTCGTTTATGCTTTCGCTGACACCTACCTCCTTTTGACCAGTCGAGCGAATCAGCCGAAATAATGTGCGGCTGCTGCCTGCAGCGTTACACGTTTCAATCTTTTGGGCCTCCGAATCTGCCGTTCTCTAAGCTCTTGATTTTCCGGTGTTTGACTGACCTGCCGAGGCCCGAAAGCACCAAGTGGGACTCCGAATAAGCAGAAGGTCCACGGATCATATCTTCACATTCTGGGGAAACGCCACTTATACCACCCACAAAAAATATCGAGTTTGTTTGCCTCAGGAAGGACCTTCAACTCTGCTTCTTGGCGTTGAAATTTGTAAAAATTCTTCTAGCTCCTTATTCCCATAACTCCTATCGAGCTAAGATATACAATGAGTTTTCCGGAGTCATCGTCATTGACAACAATATTTGATGAGAATGCAAATGCTCAACTGCTATGCAAGTGCATCTGAAAACTAGCGGAGTTTGTCGAGTTTGTTCTCTCTACTTTTTGGTTTCATTTTGCCATCGACGCCATCGTAAAGTGCACAGTCCAGGGAACCGTGAGTGTAGGTATGGAAGTCACGTCTGGAGTTTGACGGAGTTGATTGCGCAGACGACATCGTTTTGATGTTTACCGTTCAGCTTTAAATCTATTAAAGGTGTAAACCCGTCATGCTTTCCGAGAGAAGCAGGAAGACTGATGTATTGGCCGCTTGCCTAAGCCTAGATGGGGGCAGCCGAAATGCAAGGGCTTGGTCCGAACTACAGATTTTCCAGGAAGAAAGTCTGCAGTTTAAGCACTGAGGTTAATCGCCCACGCAAAACACTCTTACCAGAATATCGAACCTCATACTTTAGCGTGCTTTTTGCACCTTCAAAGTGGAGAGCCTTACTCCAGGATTCTCTAACCCCTTAGCTATCTCTGAAACTTCGGAATATAATGTGTAAATTACATGACGTAATTATTTTTTCCCTATTCCTCAGGCAAATTCACTACCCTTCCGGTGACTGCTGAAGTCTCAAGACTGAACTGTTCTATTTTACACATGGTCGAATTTACCCCAACCATTTTTCTATGGACGATTTGTTCATATTAATTTATGGGCCTGTTGTTGGAAATTCGTCTCACTTTGAACTGAACAACATTTTTCATGATTAATTTGCCCGATAGTACACTAACCTTTGTGTGCCATCTTGTGTTGCCAACTGCCCAATGTTCAATCTAGCCGTAAGACATTCTTTAATTCTCCTCATGATGTACAGTTAACTTGTCACAGAACCACGGTTTACCTATCTATACTGTCTTCAGCAAGTCTGGTCGAAGAAAAGGGGATGCTGAAAGAGATACTATCAGCATCGGTCAAAATTTTCGCCCATGGGGAAAAAACTCCGTCCCCCAAAGACAAAAGGCCCGAGCTCCCCGGAGCGAATAAAACCTCGCTGGCGAAAAGCACCCCCAGAAACCACAATGACAGGAAGCAGATAACATCGCCGCAGAGGCCCCTTTGGAGCCTCGGACTCAGACTCAAACTCGGTGCTATTAAGTCCGCTAACCACCCTGGTCACTCAAATTTCGGCTTCTCACCCTCGGAGGCAGCAAAGGCAGTGTTGAAATGCTTGTACACAAACTGCCTCAGCCTTTTCAACAAACTCGGCGATGTTGAACAGTCAGCTTTCCTTGAACAACCGTCCATAATCGCACTCGCAGGGACCTGGCTCACACCAGATGTCTCTGACGCGGAGATCTTGATTGACGGTTACCCTATTTTGCGAGCTGACTCAAAACGAGGGGGCTGGTGGGGTTGCTCTGTACTGCACTTTGCTCTGCTCTGCGACCCTACCAATCCCGATTGTCCTCTCTGACACACCCCCTGCACACTTTTGCGATGCACTGTGGGTCCAAATCCCGCTGTGCGGGTCCGAATCTCTCCTTCTCGGCGTGGTCTACCGTAGCCCTTCGAGTCCCCCTGAAGATGACCAATTCCTCATATAAACCCTTGAGCAATTCTCCTCCAACTACCACTTCACATATCTCCTGCTGGTAGGTGACTTCAACGCACCAAAGGCCTCCTGGATTGAGCTCCAGCGCGTCGAATCAGGCGGACGTTTTCCAGCGGCGCAGTTTGAAGTCGTTCAACAGAGCGCTTGGGCCCAAAATGTCGTTGCACCCACCAGATAACGCGCAAGCCAGCTACCATCCCTCCTAAATTTGGTAATCACCAACGAAAGACACCTCGTTGATCAGGTAACAATTAACGCTCCACTGGGACATAGCGACCACTGTGTGCTGACCTTGATTTCATCTGCCATTGGGCCAGGAAACCCAAACCTTAACCGTGGTTTCGAGACTTCTGCCGTGCAGACTTCTCAGGAACGCGCATCTTTCTTGAACAAGGCAAAATGGGACCACCTCCGGTGAAGGAATTATATAGCAACATGGTATAGAAAGTTCTCGAGGCTGAGGCGACGTTCGTCACGAAAAACGGCACGCACTCGCATGACCCGCAGGATGCCAAAAAAGATTCGGCGACCGCTGAAACAAACGTCAAAAAGGCTTTCTCAAAAAGTTGACTACAATGGACACAGAAGATGAGCTGGAATTTCGTAAAATAGGGAACCGCCGCAAATAAGAAATCCGCCAATGGAACATAAGAAAAAAAGTCACCATTATGCACATCGCTCGAAAAAAAAACAAAAATGTCCTCTCCAACAACATGAGGCATCGCCGCAGAAACCAGACATCGGCATTCTCCTTGAGGGACAGAAACGGAGATCCGCAGAAACCATCGGCATTCTCCTTGAGGGACAGAAACGGAGATCCGACAAATCACCCAACAGTGGTATCTGAGTTTTACAGATAACACACACTATGTCTATACTCAGCCCCAGCGTCCTCGTCACATCCACTCTTGTCAAGGCGAAACTACGAACAGCCTCTAACCGACTTGGTCTTCACGGTGGAGGACATTCGTCAACTCTTGGACAAGATCAACCCATTCTGCGCGTTGGGGCCCGACGAGGTCCATCCGAGGATCCTGAATGAAACGTCCTTTACACTGGCAAACAATTTACACCTGGTGTTTCGGCAGTCGCTTGACGAAGGCCGCCTGCCCTCTGCTTGGAAGGGAGCGATTGTCACGCCAATCCACAAAACTGGTGACTGACTATCGCCTGGCAGCTATAGGCCTATAAGCCACACTATCGTTCCGTGCAAGGTGATGGAACGCATTCTGAAGCGAGCTATCCTAGATCACCTTACTTCCAGCAATCTGATATCTCCAGCTCAACACGGATTTCTCCCAAACCGTTCTTGCGTGACAAACATGCTCGTGTTTATGGACAGCTTAACCCAAGCCAAGGACGAAGGACTCATATCGGATGCCATATTTTTCGACTTCTCAAAAGCATTT
>NW_008751784.1:475086-545344 GCF_000715545.1 Opisthorchis viverrini
ATCCTCGCGCTGGCAAGCATACAGCCCCGCGCTGAGAACATAAAGAGCAGTGCTACCCCCTTTTTTCACTTGTGCCTTTAAGATGAACGACAGCCACTGACCGAGAATAACAAAACCGACCGGGAAAACTTGGGCAAAAGCCTCGATCCTGTGTATCAATCTGTGAATCCGTGAACCGTTGGCCCAGCTAACACAGTGCACGGACATGTTAAGACTCTGAGGCTCGGGGCTCACATTTTCATGAGACAATTTTTTTTCAGGTGGACGGCAGCAGTTGGGTAACAAGAAGAAAGTGGACACGGGAACTTCAGGTGAAGGCCTCGATCCGATCTATCAGTCCGTTTATCACAGGATTCGCTCGAAGGTCAGTCCCTGCCCTACAAACTCCGTGACGTGTTTTAACCGGCCTTTTCTATTGGGCGCTGAGTTTCTTTGTTCCAAGCCGTCCTTTTTAACGGAAGGTTTATGGTCCTTGTCTAGATGAGCCTCACGTCGGTTGTGGTGTGGATTTGCTGAGGTTACTCCTGTGTAACATCTATCGTCTGTAATTTCTAGTGGGCAGTGTGACCAGCGAGAATTTTGAAAGATATGGCGTTTTGGAGCTCCCTCAGGGACGTATCCGGAGGTTTTCCCACGAAGTCCGGTGGCTACTACTCCGCAAATCATATTAGCCTGATTGTTTCGCACGGGCATGTTGTTGCGCGATATTCAACCGGTCCACCCTGATAGGGGCCACGGAGAGGAAATTGAGACTTGTGTGCTTCAATCCGTGAAAATAGCCTCATCTGTCCCTGTCTAGGTTTGGGCGACCTTGCAGTATCCCAGCCCTTGTGCTTCCTTCCGGTGGCACGGCAGCTAGACACCAGAAGGCTGTTACAGCTGAACGATTATATTATGCACTTTTAAACCTTCATGAGGTCTGAGATACTGCCAGATTGCCCAACCCTAGACAGGATCAGTCAAGATGCATAGGCTGGGTTCGAACCGCAAACATTTTAGGTCTGAGAACTGCCAGATTGCCCAGCCCTAGACAGGATCAGTCAAGATGCATAGGCTGGGTTCGAACCGCAAACATTTTGGTCCGTCAAATGGCGCCCATTTTCAGGTTAGTTTGGTAACCTCTTGGTGGCTCGTGAAACACTGACTCCAGAGCACCATGCAGTATTCCAGCCTGGTTGGGGTTGCGTTGTTCAAATTTCGCACTCCGTCCGGTTCTAAGACACTGACTCGCACCATGCAGTATTCCAGCCTGGTTGGGGTTGCGTTGTTCAAATTTCGCACTCCGTCCGGTTCTAAGACGACGCCATACGTATAAATGAACCCTAGTTTTATTATCCCTGGATTCCCAATTGGCATTCGGTCCCGTTGACCAGTCGGTTCTTCTTAACACGCTCATTAAGGATTTCCTTGGGAGTTTGTGAGTATAAGTTCTTTGTATTCTCAGACCTCCACGTGTCTGTGTATTCGGAATACACAAAGTAGCTTCCATCTGGGTTTCCCACTCTCTACATCCCTGTTTAATTCCGTGATCAATGAGGTAATGACATGAACGCTGGAAGTTATTCAAGCAGCTACTGACGACCACCCTGTGGATCTGGATTGTTCGGATGATATCGTTCTCGTCTTCGAAGAGAATAAGAATTACATGTTTTTGGATAAACTGACCAAAGTTTCTTGGCATGTACTTTGCACTCGAAAAATGTAAGGTCGTGTTCCTGGACATACAGTCACCTGACACACTCCTTGCAATCCAGGTAAAGCTACTGAAAATGGTGGAGCTTTGCGCATATCTTGGGGTTTGTATTAATTCTGCTTGTAATGTGACAGTTTAGGTTAATGCACGGATCTTCGAAGCTCGGGTCACGCTGAAACCGATGGTGTCCAAGCGGTATATTCCTGAACGTCGGTGAACGAGTTTATCAGGCTGAAGTGTGGGCTTGTTTGTTGTATGGCCGTGAGACCTGGCTTGTTCGAGCAGCGGAACTAAGACTTCAGTTCTTGGACAATCGTTGTCTCAAAACCACACCTCGTATGGGTCGGTGTCGAAGAATGCGTAACGAGACAATTAAGGAGCGGATTTTCTTTTATGCAGTGGGGACTTCTACTGAAGAATGTGTCCAGCGCCCGACTGCGTTTTCTAGGTCCTGTATTGCGCATAGTGAACCATCTCTTGTCGAAGGTACTTGTTTTCCGTGCCCAGCTTGGTGTGGAAAAAGCAAAAAAAGTTTGAATTGAATGTGTTGCCCTCCAGGATGCAAACGGCGTGATTCCAACTGCGCTTGATCGGAGACACTGCAAGATATGGCTGATTGATTGATTGGACGGTTGTCTGGAAGTGCAGGCACTTCAATGATCTTAGTAGCCTGGCACTAAGTTTCTTCCACCTTAATTCTATTTTCCAAAATAAGGCTTTCAAGTAAATCATGTTTGTACGGTAGCGAGGCATCAGTGGTGAACACTGATGTTGTGCTGTCGATGATGATTAGGCCAGGATTTCTAGATCCTTTCTTGCTGATCGAAGCAGTCGCAATAAATCTCGATAGAAACCCTTCCGTCGGGGCGTATGCTGATACAACAAATAACCACCTTTTGCCGGGTCGATCTGTATTGACCCCAGCTGGATCAGACAACCATGCATCGGAGAAAAAATCGTGTACTGGGAACCAGTCCAGTAAAGTGGTCCCAGCTCTGGGACTGAGTACAATTCCCACACCATGGAAATCACAAGCCATTGAGTCGGAATCATCGGATACTTGAAGTGTAAAACGTGAAACGCCTGAGCAAGGCACCGAAAGGATTTTATAGCTGAACGATTTTTATATGGATCTGACACGTGGTCTCTGCGCGTCCTCAGAGAATGTTCCTCAGAGGCATTGTGCGGGTCTGTTGGAAACATCATATTTGTAATCCTGAAGTGCGCCAACTGCTTTTCGGGGAAGTTTACTCTCCCTCGGTACGTCAGCTAGTCACTCCACAGGTTATGCTGGTTAGACCATGTGCTTTGTATGCCAGAGGACCGTTTGCCTCGTAGAGCCCTTTTCGCCCAAATTCTGTATCCGATGGAGACGACGCGAAGGTGGTCAGTCCGTGACTTAGTAATGAAGCATGGAAGTATGTACCACTCAACTGCCGTCTCGGATGGGGATCTCATGCCAGACAGGTGAGTGATCTTCACAGGTGTATCCGTGTCACATAGCCAGTGGTGGCCCCACGTCAAAGCGATCACCCCCACTGCGTAGCTGGAGCTCCTTGCCATAGAGGACAAGCAGAACCATTTGACTTTAGTGAACTGATTAGTCATCGCCTCCTACGCGTTGCCTTCATTTCCTTGTCATCCTTCTCCTCAGGGAACGAAGCTGCAGCAGCTGAAACTACTGCACCTTGGTGCATGGTTTGTGTGTTGAAAAACTGAATTGAGCAATATCTCGTGACTTGCTTTCCATCCCACACCCGCACGCAAGGAAATAACTCGCAGTTGGCAACGGTTCACATGTGCCGGTTCTAAGACCTCGTTTACTCGCCTTTGTTAGCGTGCTTGCTCTGAAGTAACATACCCATGGAGCTGCTCTGTCGCGCACTGTTGGCGTCCGTCCAATAGACATTTCCAGTACAAGATTCGGTTTTGGTTATCGAGCTTGCTTCGTTATCTAGACACTACCGCCAACGAGCTTCGGACGATTTTGCATCTGCTCCTAGCAGACGTCCAACCTACTCCATCGGCTGCACTAGCACTGTCATGGCCGTCGGCTTTCTCACTTGATTGGACCCCAGTACATAGCCGCATTCATGATGTCTGTTTGTTGGCTTCCATGGAAAACCACCCCTATCAAGCACGAGAAGTTCGGATATGATGCTAGTTACCGATATCTCAGTGCACAAGCAGGGCCCCTTAGCTCGTCACAGGCGCAATATGGTGGCACGTACTAACGATGACTTTATGTTGACGATCGATTGTCCCTCAGTGACATTGGGTTTAGACTTGCGCTACCTGACGACCTACGGGTAAACATAGCGCCAGACTGACCACACAGCCACTGGTTTCAGACTGCAAGGCTCTTGGCTGTTGATCTTCTTGGAGTACTCAATTTAATTCAGATCATGCTCTCTTCCGGTGTAAATTTTCGTTTATTTTCACGTGGAAAAATAGGAGTGAGACTTCTTGTTTAACAGTCGGAAAATATTCTGACCTACAGGTTACACGGGCATGAAACATTAGTAGGCCAGGATTTCTAGATCCTTTCTTGCTGATCGAAGCAGTCGCAATAAATCTCGATAGAAACCCTTCCGTCGGGGCGTATGCTGATACAACAAATAACCACCTTTTGCCGGGTCGATCTGTATTGACCCCAGCTGGATCAGACAACCATGCATCGGAGAAAAAATCGTGTACTGGGAACCAGTCCAGTAAAGTGGTCCCAGCTCTGGGACTGAGTACAATTCCCACACCATGGAAATCACAAGCCATTGAGTCGGAATCATCGGATACTTGAAGTGTAAAACGTGAAACGCCTGAGCAAGGCACCGAAAGGATTTTATAGCTGAACGATTTTTATATGGATCTGACACGTGGTCTCTGCGCGTCCTCAGAGAATGTTCCTCAGAGGCATTGTGCGGGTCTGTTGGAAACATCATATTTGTAATCCTGAAGTGCGCCAACTGCTTTTCGGGGAAGTTTACTCTCCCTCGGTACGTCAGCTAGTCACTCCACAGGTTATGCTGGTTAGACCATGTGCTTTGTATGCCAGAGGACCGTTTGCCTCGTAGAGCCCTTTTCGCCCAAATTCTGTATCCGATGGAGACGACGCGAAGGTGGTCAGTCCGTGACTTAGTAATGAAGCATGGAAGTATGTACCACTCAACTGCCGTCTCGGATGGGGATCTCATGCCAGACAGGTGAGTGATCTTCACAGGTGTATCCGTGTCACATAGCCAGTGGTGGCCCCACGTCAAAGCGATCACCCCCACTGCGTAGCTGGAGCTCCTTGCCATAGAGGACAAGCAGAACCATTTGACTTTAGTGAACTGATTAGTCATCGCCTCCTACGCGTTGCCTTCATTTCCTTGTCATCCTTCTCCTCAGGGAACGAAGCTGCAGCAGCTGAAACTACTGCACCTTGGTGCATGGTTTGTGTGTTGAAAAACTGAATTGAGCAATATCTCGTGACTTGCTTTCCATCCCACACCCGCACGCAAGGAAATAACTCGTAGTTGGCAACGGTTCACATGTGCCGGTTCTAAGACCTCGTTTACTCGCCTTTGTTAGCGTGCTTGCTCTGAAGTAACATACCCATGGAGCTGCTCTGTCGCGCACTGTTGGCGTCCGTCCAATAGACATTTCCAGTACAAGATTCGGTTTTGGTTATCGAGCTTGCTTCGTTATCTAGACACTACCGCCAACGAGCTTCGGACGATTTTGCATCTGCTCCTAGCAGACGTCCAACCTACTCCAGCGGCTGCACTAGCACTGTCATGGCCGTCGGCTTTCTCACTTGATTGGACCCCAGTACATAGCCGCATTCATGATGTCTGTTTGTTGGCTTCCATGGAAAACCACCCCTATCAAGCACGAGAAGTTCGGATATGATGCTAGTTACCGATATCTCAGTGCACAAGCAGGGCCCCTTAGCTCGTCACAGGCGCAATATGGTGGCACGTACTAACGATGACTTTATGTTGACGATCGATTGTCCCTCAGTGGCATTGGGTTTAGACTTGCGCTACCTGACGACCTACGGGTAAACATAGCGCCAGACTGACCACACAGCCACTGGTTTCAGACTGCAAGGCTCTTGGCTGTTGATCTTCTTGGAGTACTCAATTTAATTCAGATCATGCTCTCTTCCGGTGTAAATTTTCGTTTATTTTCACGTGGAAAAATAGGAGTGAGACTTCTTGTTTAACAGTCGGAAAATATTCTGACCTACAGGTTACACGGGCATGAAACATTAGGGGCTTCTTCGCCGCGAGTTATCGACCGCAACGTTTACCCAATAGTTGTTTCGATAATACTGCAGCGCTTCGTCCCACCAAGCGAGACGCCAATCCGAGAGCTTCAGGAGGATTTCGACGAGGTGTGGAATACACTAACCATGTCTCCAAATCAAGTCAAGCGCTTGAGCGGCATCATGGATACCCCGACTTACAATGGTGGCTTTTCTTGATGTGTTATTGAAATCCGTAAATATCCTCCCTTCCTTTCATTCCCATACTTCTGATTCACGATGAGCTACCCAGAAGTTTCCCCACAACTAGAGAGGTTCACCAGGCTTGTCCAGTCCTCCCCTTTCTGTCCAAATTTTTCATTGGTGCAATCATGAAACGCACACCTCAAGGAGATCGGAGTTGAAACTAGGGGATTATTAGTGGATTTATTTAATGCGGATGACATCATTTTACTACTCGGTCGCCTCCACGTAATCTACCTAACCACTTTGTCAGAGGTAGCCCTTTGTTTCGGCATGCGGTTTACACCTTTAGATCTCGCGGTGACTCAGTGGTTAGTCGCAAACTTACTGACCAAAAGGTATGTACTTCGAACCCGACCTTTGCATCTGGTCTGGTCCTTTCTAGGCCTGGACAATCTGGTGGTATCTCGACCTTCGTGCTTCTGGTGGCATTACTGCTACGCACTGGAAGGGTACTATACCTGGACCTTCAGAGTACAAAATCTCCCTTCAGGATTCCCCTGTCTGCTTTTCAAAATCCACAACGAAGGGTATGAGTTTGTCTGCGACTTTATTTGGTATCTGATAGGTCATCGCCTTACCGTAACTGGTGAAGTCAATGCATGTCTGGTCAAGGCGCGAGCTATATTCACCACTCTGCGTCCTCTTTGGCATCACAGACGAATTTTGACGAAACTTGATGACCCTACCCATAAATCTACCATAAGATAGGTTTCATGGGGCTGCTAAACTTGGACTCCCCAATCTGAACACTTCAGATATGTTCACATAGATTCTTGGTGTCTGTCACAGCAGGCGTAGGCTGACTTCAGCATGTCCATAATGGATTCTGCGAGCTTTAGCTAGTGAGACATTGGGTTGATGCACATACTGCCTATGTCAGACCATATACTCTGAACTGTTTTGGACGAAAGGTTCGTGAAGTATTGACAATGTGTGGCAATGGGTCATCATCATCATCATCGACAGCATGACATCAGTGTTCAACACCGATGCTTCACTGCCGTACAACCATGACTTATTTGAAAGCCTTATTGTAAAGAAAAGAGTAAAGGTGGACGGGGGATGGACTTAGTGCTAGCTTAACACAATCATTCCGAGGTGCCTACACCTCCAGACCATTCACTCAGGCAATCTGGATAGAAACTGACAACAAGAACGCCCCTGACATCGGTTGGCAGCCACCATATTGACACCATAGGTATCTCAAATTAGCAAACGCAACCCGAGCCTTGCAGATTCGTGCATTGACCTCATCCGTCACACTACAGTTGGAACTAATACAACTTCCAAGATAAGTTAAACGCTCCACAACTTCGAGTGCTTCCCCTGGATTGTAAGTGTGTGTTCAATGACTGCATGTCCAGGAGCATGATGTTACACTTTGTGGGTGAAAAGTGCATACCAAAGGACATGATGACTTTGGTCAATTCATCGAAGAATACTTGCGCCTTATCCTTTTCGAACATGAAAACGATGTTGTCATGATTTTTGTGTGCTTATTCTTATACTTACCACATTTACTCGTACTGAACCTTTGTATGTACATTTCAGCTCATGTACGCTCGTTCTTAGACAAGTAAAACGTTGCTTATCCTCGAAAACCTGGATTCTGTTCTAACTCGTTCTCGGACTCATTCTAAACGTCTCAATTTACTTGCCTAAGAACACAATGGACCCGCAACTACGACCTCGGTTCTTCGATGCCGACCTAAACTCCGCAGATTCAGCAAAACGCTGGAGTCACTGGTTTCGTACCTTCGAAACGTATCTGAAAACTGTTTAATCTTCTAAACCCGACGAACTTGAAACTCTCATCCACTTTGTGGATCCGTTAGTATGCGATCACATTGCTGATCGCACCGACTATGAATCTGCGGGAATTATATGTCCGTCCGAAAAATGTCATGTATGCACGCTACCTGCTACAGACCTAAAAGCAGGAGAGTGGACAAGATATTGATCAGTTCGTACAAAAACTGAAATCATTAGCCAAAGACTGTGAGTTTAAATCTGCGTCTGCAACTGAATATCAAGATGAGTGCGTGCGGGATGCTGTAATTAACGGCCTGGCATCCACATCCATCCNCCCATATCTTACGATTCCACCCATTTCACAGAATCCCGAACTGCGTGTTGATCCCACCACTGCTGCTGTAAAATCCATTCAGACATGTTATGTTAGTACCCATATCTTGCTCTACGATTCCACCCATTTCACAGAATCCCGAACTGCGTGTTGATCCCACCACTGCTGCTGTAAAATCAAATCCGACATGTTATTTNCGTCTGCAATCTTTGTGGTAAACGCGGTCACTTCCGCCGCGTGTGCCGTTCAAAAAATACCTCCCAAGTTCCAACAAGTTGTACAACAAAGCCTACTTTATCGTCATTATTCGTTGCAGCAGCTCCTACCTGCCTGGTGCATGCCATCGCAACCTTCGAAGTTAATGGCATCACTCTCCGTGCTCTGGTCGACACAGGGAGTTCTTGCAGTTTCATTAACGCTAAGGTCGTGAAACTGCATAATTGGAAAATTTATCCAACTTTCTCAGTCGTCACAATGGCGTCTACATCCCTATCTTGTCGAACGACTGGTTACGCTTGTGTTTCTGTCCGATACAGAGATACCTCATACAGTGAACTGAAGCTCTTTGTAATGCCAAACCTCTGCACCGACGTTTTACTCGGGCATGACTTTCTAGGTCTACATGGCAAGGTAGAAATTTCATTCGGCGGGGATCGTGATGCGCTCACCATCTGCGGCCTGACGGCTGTAAACGTTGAATCACCATCACTTTTCGCCAACTTGTCTCCAGATTGCAAGCCTGTTGCAACCAAATCAAGAAGGCATCATCCGGATGATGAAAAATTCATTCGCGCCGAAGTTGACCGCTTATTGCAAGAAGGCATCATCGAACCGTCAACGTCTCCCTGGAGAGCGCAGGTTTTGATTACTAAGGGTATCAATCACAAACGCCGGATGGTTGTTGACTACAGCCAAACTATCAACCGGTTCACATATCTGGACGCTTACCCTCTGCCACGCTTGGACAAAATGATTGAGGAGATTTCGCACTACGAAGTCTATAGTACATTAGACCTCTTGTCTGCTTACCATCAAGTCCCCATCTCGGCATCCGACAAACCTTTTACAGCATTCGAAGCATGTGGTGGCCTGTTTCAGTTTCGTCGCATACCCTTCGGTGTCACAAACGGTGTTGCGTGTTTTCAGCGAACTATTAACAATATCATTACGACTGAAAAGCTGAAAAGCACGTATGCCTACATAGACAATGTGACTATTTGTGGCAAGACCCAAGAGGAACACGATCTCAATCTCCAGTCGTTTTTGAGAGCTACGAGGAAGTATGGGATCACTCTTAATGATGACAAAACAGTCACTTCTTCAAAAGTTATCCGCCTCCTAGGTTATGAGGTTTCAAAGGGTGTCATTAGACCAGACCCTGAACGCATGGAACCCATCCGTCAGTTACCTCTTCCGCGTACTACCACGGAAATGCAACGTATCATCGGTATGTTTGCATATTATGCTCATTGGATATCCTCATTTTCCGACAAAATCAACAAACTGGTAAAGAATAAAACTTTTCCCCTACCTGCCGACGTCGAGTTGACCTTCGACAACCTAAAGAACGAACTAGAAAATGCTACACTAATCACAATAGATTATAACGAGCCTCTGGTTGTTGAAACGGATGCCTCCGATGTGGCTATAGCCGCGTCCCTAAGCCAAAACCGTCGGCCGGTAGCCTTTTTCTCGAGGACACTCAATCCGAGCGAGAAGAATCATTCTGCCATCGAGAAGGAGGCCTACGCTATCGTTGAATCCATCCGGAAATGGCGGCATTATCTACTCGGAAGACCCTTCAAACTGATCACCGATCAGCGTTCAGTCTCATTCATGTACGGCGGTGGACAGAAGGGTAAAGTGAAAAACGACAAGATACAACGATGGAGGATTGAGCTGTCCGAGTACAAATATGATGTCATATACCGACCTGGCAAGGACAATCATGTCGCCGACACTCTGTCACGAAACGTATGTGCTTCCATGGGGAGCAATAACCAACTCGGAGAGCTCCATAACTCCCTCTGCCATCCAGGCATTACCCGTATGTTTCATTTTGTGCGTTGCAAGAATCTCCCCTACTCCGTCGACGATGTCAAGCGCGTCATTTCCTCCTGCAAAGTGTGTGCTGAACTGAAGCCAAGATTTTGGAAATCCTCTGGTAGACTCATTAAAGCAACACAACCTTTTGAACGTCTGAGTTTGGATTTTAAAGGTCCTTTGCCATCTAATACACGCAACCGCTACTTACTCACTATAATTGACGAGTTCTCTAGATTCCCATTTGCATTTGCGTGTGCGGATATGACCTCGGCAACTGTGATTGACTGTCTCACACAAATCTTCTGTCTGTTCGGAATGCCAGCCTATATCCATTCCGACAGAGGCTCATCGTTCATGTCGTCTGAGATCAATAGCTTTCTTCTGGAGAAAGGTGTTGCTATGAGTCATACATCAGCTTATAATCCACAGTGTAACGGTCAAGTTGAGCGTCTCAACGGTACTCTCTGGAAAACAATAAGCTTAGCGCTGAAATCTCACAATCTCCCGCCTTCCCGTTGGGAATCAGTACTCCCTGATGCTCTACACAGCCTCCGATCATTGTTATGTACAGTCACTAATTGTACTCCACACGAACGTTTGTTCCAATACGCACGTCGATCAACATTTGGAATATCGTTGCCATCTTGGTTGACCACCCCTGGTCCAGTTCTGCTGCAACGAGGTGATAGGTCATCCAAGTACCAACCACTAGTAGAAGAAGTTGACCTTCTGAACTGCAACCCACACTACGCACACATTGCTCATCGAGACGGAAGAGTCGAAACCGTGTCCCTTCGCCGTCTAGCCCCAGCTGTTCAGAGTACAACTGACAATGTTCTCAATCTGTCTGAATCCAACGAGGATACCGAACACCCAGATACGAATGAACTAACCGGACGTCAGCCCAATAGCTCTCAAGCATCTGAACCTTCTTCTGTACCGTCCTCCGAACACCAACCGAGTTATCCTGGGATTCTAGAACAACAGCGACGCATTCATCCTTATAGTTTGAGGAACAGAGAAGCTTGATTCAGTACATCACTTCCTGTCTACTTCAGTTCATATGTGCCCATTCAAACACTGTCGGGGTGAATGTCATGATTTTTGTGTGCTTATTCTTATACTTACCATATATACTCGTACTGAACTTTGTATGTACATTTCAGCTCATGTACGCTTGTTCTTAGACAAGTAAAACGTTGCTTATCCTCGAAAACCTGGACTCTGTTCTAACTCGTTCTCGGACTCATTCTAAACGTCTCAGATGTGGTCTGCATACTCCAGATCGACAAGGTTTTCGTCACAGCCTATCTGAACACCGGGGCCTGGAGACCTTCCAGCGTTCGTCTCATGATTTCATCGGTCAAAAAGTTAACCAGGAATGGAGAAAGTGGGCATCCCTGACGGACACCACTTTGTGTACGGGAGCTTTTGTGGAGCTCACTGCATGTTCTCACACGTCCGGAAGTCTGGGAATACAAAGAGCTTATTGTGTTCACGAACTTGCGGGGCATTCCTTGGTGGCCATGCGTGTGAAGCAGAACAGACCGGTCAACCTAGTCAAAAGCGCCTTGGAAACCCAGGGGCACTACAATTGTGGGTCGCTTGTACATATGGCGTAGTTCTAGCACCTGACGGAGCGGAATCCTGCTTGTTGCTCTTGAGTCAGTGTCTCACGAGCCACCGTAAGGCGACGAAGCACAAGTGACGTTACCACCGGAGTCAAGCTGATCCCCCTATGGTTACCACACTCACTACGCGCCCCTTTTTTGAAAACGGACACTATCACCGATTCCTCCCAGTTGTCTGGGACAGATTCCTTTTCCCAAGTGCAAGAAAACAGATCAGACAAGCGCTGGCTGAGGAATTCACCCCCATCTTTGAACAATGCAGGTGGAAGGTCATCCGGACTGGGAGCTCGGTGGTGCTTAAGACAACATATGCAGTCATAAACCTCCGAGGCCACAGGCGGTTCCACGTTCACCGTCCAGGGTTTTATTTCACCTGTGGGCTCTAAATGAGTGCCAACTTGTGGCCACGATAGTTTTTCTTCGGAGTATTCGTCGGTTCAGGCGTTATTGTTTATTCGAGATAGTCATCCCCTCCGATCCTTGATAGTTTCACTCACAGGTGGTTTCCGGGGCCCCATCGCACGGATCAAGTGAAATAATCTTTGGGCACTACTGGCTTTTTGGGCCTCTACCATTTCCTTGGCTTTCCGTGTGCACCACAGGATGTGATTTTCCAAGTACACTAATCAAATCCCTCTTCTATCCTCCTTTGTTCTTGTGTAATGTATTTCGTCTGAATTATTGTGCTCTGAGTGCACAATGTTACTGAAAAAGAAATTGAGGGTAGGCTGAGAATCATGGGAATAAAGTGGAACGAGATCTGGTGAGAGGAGCGCAGTGGAACTGGTGAAAGATAGCACCTTGTCCATGTTTGGACAAGGGAATTTCAGATTATTTGTAATCTTTCCTTGTTCTTTAGGTAGCTCTCCACAATCCAAAGAGGGTGGTTGGTTTCTTCCTTCGATCCTTTCCTAATGTTCAGAGTATCTCACCTTCATCTGTCTCCTACTGAAACATAAGCCTGTTTTTTGTTGGAGGTCGCCGGCACCCGGCATTAGATTTCCTGCACTGTATGTCTTTAATTCCTATTCCTATTCCTGGTTTCGAATCGTTTTTGGTCTTAAGATTACCTAATGTGTATCCTTAACCATGACCAATCCTTCGCCTCCAACCTCCGCGACCACTGTCATCAACTTTTCAGGCACAGACGCGCAATTCTATTGTGGAGAAACCTGTTCATTTGTTCCACCCTTAAGTCAACTAGTGGACGAATCCATTCGCACTCCCTTCGTCATAAAGCTTTAATGACAACATCTTCCCGAAACTTATGTCTTTAACCCCTCAATCGCTTACCACCTTCTCCCGTGGTTCCTGACATTTAAATCCTCTGGTTACTGCTGCCAGAAGAACCTCACCGTCGTGTGCTGAATTTGGACTGGCTGCTCACAATCAACCATCATCATCATCATGAATCAAGTCGTTAATTATCACTTCCTCTTTAGTAAAAAATCGTTCAGCTGTAACACCCTTTAGGTGCCTAGCTGTCATGCCACCTGAAGGAAGCACGAGGGCTGAGATGTTGCCAGGTTGCCCAGACAAGGGAAGTCGAGATGCAGAGGTCGGGTTTGAACCTTGACCTTGCGGTCAGTAAATCCGCGCTCTATCCACTGAGCCATCTTTCCCCTCTGCTTTGGTGTAGAGTCGCCACACAAGTGGGGGAAACCCGAGAGTTCATATACTGCCAAATTATCGAAGCTTTAAAGGAAAATGGGAAAGTCATTTACGTTTGCGAATTACACACGTAACGTGTTATTTGAGTTCTGTGGACGTGTGTCGCGTGGGACGTGGGACGCGCACCTGGGTCTGAGAAATATATATGCCAGTTATGCGTTGCCCTCTTCCGGCATGACTGCTTGTCTGCTCCTGGGTTATATTTGGTTGGTATCCCCTGTCTAGGCTTGGGCAACGTGGCAGTATTCCGGCCCCCATGCTTCCTTCGGGTGGCTTGGCAGTTAGGCACCGAAAGGGTGCTACAGCTGAACGGCTTTTTGGTTCGATGAAGAAACTTCACAAATGTATCTCGTCTAGCGCAGTGTTTGTCGACAGTACTGATCAGTCTAGAGCTTTGTGTATCTTAGCCCAGCTGACTTAGTGATTACATAATTCGTATTTCATTATCTCCAACTTTTGTTTAGTTATTTTTCTACCGAACTTCGGACGGCTGTAATTTTTAACGAGAATAGCCTGTGTTTCTTGAGTGAATCTTCGTGATGACTCCAAACCAACCTATCCCTGTTTCTTCAATCTTTTCAGCTCTCCGAAATGTTGCAGCAAACGGATACGGCTGTCAAGCGGCACAACTGTCTGAATGAGCTAACTATGCAAAGCCGCTTAATGACTGAGGACGAAAACAGGATCGGCAAGAAGAGCGAGTGGTTTCGGCTCAATTTAACCGGTAAGCTGTTATGAACCGAAAAAACGCTCGATTGCCGACCACAATTTTTCCAACGTAAGGTTTACATTCTAACTTTTTTCCTGTTGTGTGCGTATCATTTAAGTTGTTACCCGTCCATTTCAGGACCTGTGAAAAATTTCTCCCGCACCCTTTGTCAACTCACCTACATCACCACACTCGTGATAAAAAACAATAACCTTGAACGACTACCTGCGGAGTTGGGTAATTTGACTAACCTGGTCAACTTGGACGCGAGCTGTAACAAACTGCAATCGCTTCCGGCCACCATAGGCGATCTGATTGAACTGCGTGCGCTCATCCTCAACGATAACAAAATTGTCGATCTCCCTTTTGAAATCGGACGGCTTCTGAACCTTCGGCATTTTAGTAAGTCTCACCAATTTGTTTTTTTTTCGTTTGCTGTGAAAACTTACCGGTTGGCCCTTTGCACTGTAAATTGGATCTCACGGGGAGGGGGGCTTGACGACACCAATTACGTCTGGGGTGGAAGGATCCTGCTAGGAAGACTTACTTCACCCACCAAAGTTATCTAACAACTCGGGTTTGTGTACGCATACTACAATTGTATTTTTCTTCCATAAACTCGTCTTAAGTTATTCTTCGCCCTACGGCTTCCGTTAAACAACGTCGATTGTGATAACAATCGACTCATACCATGCCCCTCAGGACGTACACGACATCCACCTCAACCTGAGTCATTTTTCTACACCGAAATGTTTATTTCTTACGGTTGTTGGCTAGCCAGTTCAGTATGCACGTGCCTGTTTATGTGCGCAAAACCGCACTGTCATTTTCCAGTGTAGTGCTCATATATTGTTTCGTCAAACGATTCACAACTTCATCATTTGCTTCCTGTTTCTGGTGGATTTATGTCAGGCTACTCTAATTGGGGAAATCTACAAGAATCGTCCTGTTATCTTCCTTTAACGGGGTAGTACTAATCCCACCCTTAACTGTACTCACTGAGGTAGAGGATACAAAACCACACTGCAGTTGGACCGCATTTGAATCGAGCAAGCTGTGCATTGAACACAAAAAAAGTTGGTTATGTTTAGTTCATTGTACTCGCCGTCGACCAAATGTCAATTACTTGCAGTCTTCACTCTGCTCCACTGAACGAGCTTCAGTGCTTGTCCCTACACTCTTATAGGGCCTAAGTGAATGAACACCTGAAAGCTTTTCTCCTCTTCTGATGGATCCGCTTCGATAGTTGTTAACAATGCAGATCAAACGAATGTACTCGAGTCTAATCCATGTTTTCTACGATTCCTGTCTTTTACTGACCGCGAGCACGGCCATTAAAAATGCGTCCACAGAGTACAGCGAAACAAGGTGTGTGGTCGCGGAATGTGCATGTTTTATAAACATGTTAGAGGTGCACGTAATAATATTTTGATATTGTTTTGCCTCAGGATAATCTAGAAGTTGACTCCAGTGGTTAGTCGTCGCTTCTGTCGGTCTACACACCGTAAACTTTGGGCACCAATGTGTTCTGAGAAAATCAGGTCACTTCATACGAGTTAAGTAGAGCTCGAAATAGCCCAGTGGTTAGGTGTGTACTTACTAACCGGAAGGTTTATGGTTGGAACCCAAATCCGGCATCTTGACTGCTCCCGATTTGCCGTTCTCTCCAAGGGGCCAGGTGGTTAAGAGTGCGAACTTACTGACCGGAAGGTCCGTGGTTCGAACCTAACGTCTGTCTCTCGACTTTCTCTGTCTAGGCTTGAACAACATGGCAGTATCCCAGCCCTCGTGCAACTAACCCAGCTTTATGGGGTCGATAGCTAATGTACTAATGTATCAGCCTCGATGTATTTACAGTCCGTTCAATTACCATTCCCATCGTGTGTTATTTTCTCTTCAACATCACGCCATCACTGCTCACCAAACTGCGCCAGTGGTAGATTGCGGGTGCGGGTCTTTTCTCAACAAAGTATGACACGTAGACAGGTCTTTGGGAGCGTGTGTTTTCTGTAAAAGGGAAGGTGAACTTTCGCACGACTGTTTTTCGCTTCTGTGTCACGTAAACTGATATTCACCCACCGTCCTTCGACCACAGCTTCCTTCAACCAGCACCTATCGCCTGTAATGAACATGTGATGGATAG
Organism: Opisthorchis viverrini; assembly: GCF_000715545.1. Lineage (NCBI taxonomy): Eukaryota > Metazoa > Platyhelminthes > Trematoda > Opisthorchiida > Opisthorchiidae > Opisthorchis > Opisthorchis viverrini. The sequence continues at coordinate 491,561 of NW_008751784.1, forward strand.
TGGATCGGGGCAAGGTTATCCAATTTGCACGTACTGAGTGCTCGTGAGTTGAGGAGGGTTGAGAAGACGGCTTGTGTGCATCAGCCAAACCAAGACTAATGGTATGGATTACCGAAAAGCGCATGCCCTATTTTGCTAGAAGATGCTGTCTGACTGGCGTTTGGTGACTCTTGTGTTATCCATTGTTCAGGGGATGGATTGGAACTCAAGAGTGATTGTTTGAATTAGTTTCAAGGATCAAATGGTACCAGCTATAACCGCATGAACTCAGTGGTAATGGTTTAATACATACTTGTTTTACCAGGTCATCATATATTTCAAACTTGAAACTTACCGTTACGTCAACCACGAGGAAAATTCTTTTAGATGAGTGTTAAAGGAACCATTTAACACCTGTTGGTCTAGTGAAGCCCGAATACAAGGTTTTACATCCGTACAAAAAACGCGTTAAGAAGTCTATTTAAATACAGTATGTGGTTTGAATTAACATCCTGTAGGTTGTTTTCGTAACAGAACTCACTACTTATGATATTGCTAAAACTCTACAGCACCACTGCTGGTTTCGAATCCCTTGGAGATCATTGCAGCACCACTGCTGGTTTCGACCTCCTTGGAGATCATCAGGCAAACGTATCTCCCGACTCTTCATCCATATTATTTTCTTATCGTGCGTAGTTGCGCCCCGCTTGTTCGAGTAGAACAGAAGTTTGAAGATTCGGGGGCTCTGCCCACCTAACATGCACCGAGAAGGATGAATCCCGCTTATTAGTAATCGTAATCGCACCGCCTAGCTGCCATGCCACTCGAAGGAAGCGCGGCGGCTGAGCTACTGCCAGGTTGCCCAAACCTAGACAGGAGCAGTCGAGATGTTCGAACCACGGACCTTCCTGTCAGTAATTTCGCCTCCTACCCATTAAGGAATCTCGATCTCCCCGTTCGTTAATTCCAGTGCCAAACATGGTGCCTTTCTAAGCTGACTAAACAAACCGACTGCGTCCATCTGTTTTTGGTTTTCGTTAGTCGCTAACTAGCGCTAATAGTAAGCGTTAGTATTGTGCGAGATGATGGAGATGGATAGTGTTTGTATTAAAAGCCACACCAGTGCAGTGGCCACTGTTGTTTTCGCCATTTTTATGCTTTCTGCTCAGGATAATCTTGTGGCTGCCGGTGCTATATTTAAGGGTATGCTTAGTGTGGGGCCAAATACGACGGTTACGTACAAGGATAGGAATAGATTCACTGTCATGGCTCACTTTGAGGCGACCTCCGACATGTCTGTTGGATTCATGAATGGTGCGGCTTACTTTGGTATTTAGCCTAAATTAATTTACTGGGGCCATTGTCGCTCACGGTGTTTCTGTAAATATTGCCCAATTCGGTTGAAATCCAAGTCGATGAGGGACATTTTATTATGCTTTAGATGGATCATATACAGACTGCAACCATTTAACCCGCAGGCAGTACTGACTATAGTTCAGTACTGTTCAATTTGTCAGTCATAAATCATGCAACCAAGGGCACTATTGCTCCCGGCTGCTTCAGTTGCGGTCAACTGAAAATCGGACAGTGGAGAGATAAAGCATTGGAAACGGTGAAATGATTCGTCAGTTCCCAGTGAATCAGTCAGCTCATTTGAAAATATAGGAAACTGGCCAAGTGAACATTGAAGGCACTAACTTTGATGCAGGAGCGCCACTGACTACGCGATAGAGCCATGTTTGCCAATGTCGCTAACCGCTGCCTGTCTATGAAACCTCAGGTGTCGAAATGCTCCCGAGACGTTCGTTCACAGACATTGAGTATTAGGAAGGTACTGCTCTCCTTGGTCCAGATCCTTCGAAAATGCAAACCATCTTAAATAATTCTCCCGCCTGTTGTGGCATGCGCTTCACACCAGAAAGGTGTAAAGTTGGCTGCAAGATTGGTTGTGGTCAAACCCAAACCATATGCTTCCAGATGAGCCAATCAACGTTGTTGATGGATTTCTGTACCCTGGGTAGTTGTATAAGTTCCAAGAGACTGGCTAGAACTGAGATCGTTCCTCGAATCTTTCGCCAGCCTTTTACACAAAGACCCCTATGTGACGTGAGTTTGTCTTTCAAGGGCAGAATTTATACTGCAGCAGTGCGATCCGTACTATTTTATGGATCGGAGACGGTCTCTACATGCAGAGGATATATGGAAGTCGTCGGTGTTTGACCATGGGTGTTTCCGAAGCATTGGTTGGGTCTGGGGGGAACATCGTATCAGTACTATTGAGGTATGTCAAATGGTCCTAGGGAGAAGGAACTCTCCCGCGATAGATGAATTACTCATGCTTCATAGGTTACGCTGTTTAGTACTCCGCATGTCAAAAGACCGCCTACCTCGCAAAGGTCTTATCGCCCAGCCCTGTGAGACCGAGTGGTGTACGTTGTATGACCTCGCAACGAGGTATGGAAACACTAACTAGTAAACATCCTAAGGCCTGCTTTTGAGCTTACCGTTTTGGGAAGAGTCTACTCAAGTCAGTGTCCAATACTCTGGCGGTCAGTCTATGTAACTGTTGGCAGCGCGGTCCACAGTACGTTGTCGGTGCTTCAGTTATCACTAACTACAGAACTCGAATCGTTGTCACTGACTATAAACCCCGACGTAAAAGAGTCCTCAAAAAGAACATAACAACTGGATTGAGAACAAGGGAATACAAAATTACAGGGAGCATCGCAGACTTTTGACATTTAATCATGGTGGTCGTTGGCTTGTTCGCTGAGCTGGACAATTTGATTGCAAACGTTTCATCACCAACCGAGGTGACATCATCAGTGCGTTATTGTGGAGCGTAGTAGTGCGTAGCGGTGGATTGGTGGTTGGCACAACCACGTTTGCAATCAAATTGCCCAGCTCAGTGAACAAGCCAGCGACCACCATCTACGCTACCTGAGCTACCGACATTTTCCTCTATAGAAAACATTTAATCATGGCTGTCCAGTCGGTGTTGAGTGATTGGTGATCGACATCGCTTATGGGTCACACCTGAACATTCGACCATCGTCGCTCGTCGCTAACTGGCTGTCTAAACATCTAATCGATAGCTCTTCGGGCCCATAAATTCGTTGGCCTTCCCAAAGTAATTTTGGCGGTTTCGAGTAGGTCCTGGGGTTATTTTCAAGAGCCTAACCTTCCTGACACGAATCAACTTAAGTTATTAGTTGTATGGTGTTCTTCATACCAGAGCACAATTTTTAACTAACATTCTAGCCTATTTTTTTCAGGTTTAGACACCAAGACTCTCATAGAACTACTCGAATCAGGTGTCTGGTATGTCGGCCAAAAGACGCATTTCCGTGAGGACAATTAACTACCGTCAAATTCATACATATGACAAACAGCATCAATCTAGTCACTTAATCACATTGGTGCTATTTTAGGCTTAATCGGTTGAGAGCCAGGTTATTTGGTTTGATGTGGTCTATAGTTGTTAACGGGCGTTCTTTGATCCGATGTACTTCGTGCATTAGGAACGAGCTGATAAGCAGACTGGCTGGTCCGTCTATACTTGACATTGACCGGCTGATTCGAGCATGGAGAAGGGCGTTGTCTCACAAAACTCACTACTGCGTCAAACGCCATGTCCTGATCTAGGGCACGTCGGAGACCGAGTGGTGTACGTTGTATGACCTCGCAACGAGGTATGGAAACACTAACTAGTAAACATCCTAAGGCCTGCTTTTGAGCTTACCGTTTTGGGAAGAGTCTACTCAAGTCAGTGTCCAATACTCTGGCGGTCAGTCTATGTAACTGTTGGCAGCGCGGTCCACAGTACGTTGTCGGTGCTTCAGTTATCACTAACTACAGAACTCGAATCGTTGTCACTGACTATAAACCCCGACGTAAAAGAGTCCTCAAAAAGAACATAACAACTGGATTGAGAACAAGGGAATACAAAATTACAGGGAGCATCGCAGACTTTTGACATTTAATCATGGTGGTCGTTGGCTTGTTCGCTGAGCTGGACAATTTGATTGCAAACGTTTCATCACCAACCGAGGTGACATCATCAGTGCGTTATTGTGGAGCGTAGTAGTGCGTAGCGGTGGATTGGTGGTTGGCACAACCACGTTTGCAATCAAATTGCCCAGCTCAGTGAACAAGCCAGCGACCACCATCTACGCTACCTGAGCTACCGACATTTTCCTCTATAGAAAACATTTAATCATGGCTGTCCAGTCGGTGTTGAGTGATTGGTGATCGACATCGCTTATGGGTCACACCTGAACATTCGACCATCGTCGCTCGTCGCTAACTGGCTGTCTAAACATCTAATCGATAGCTCTTCGGGCCCATAAATTCGTTGGCCTTCCCAAAGTAATTTTGGCGGTTTCGAGTAGGTCCTGGGGTTATTTTCAAGAGCCTAACCTTCCTGACACGAATCAACTTAAGTTATTAGTTGTATGGTGTTCTTCATACCAGAGCACAATTTTTAACTAACATTCTAGCCTATTTTTTTCAGGTTTAGACACCAAGACTCTCATAGAACTACTCGAATCAGGTGTCTGGTATGTCGGCCAAAAGACGCATTTCCGTGAGGACAATTAACTACCGTCAAATTCATACATATGACAAACAGCATCAATCTAGTCACTTAATCACATTGGTGCTATTTTAGGCTTAATCGGTTGAGAGCCAGGTTATTTGGTTTGATGTGGTCTATAGTTGTTAACGGGCGTTCTTTGATCCGATGTACTTCGTGCATTAGGAACGAGCTGATAAGCAGACTGGCTGGTCCGTCTATACTTGACATTGACCGGCTGATTCGAGCATGGAGAAGGGCGTTGTCTCACAAAACTCACTACTGCGTCAAACGCCATGTCCTGATCTAGGGCACGTCGGGTTTTAATTAGTTCCCATGACCACGCGACTGCAATTCATCCTTTCGTGTGTATAATGATGGAAAATAATCGTACAGCTGTTACACCCCTTCCCCGAAGGGATCACGACGGCAGTGATACTGCCAGGTTGCCCAAGCCTAAACAAGTGTTATCGAGATACCGGGGTTGGGTTCGAACCTCGAACCTTCCGGTCAGTAAGCTCACGCTCCAATCCATGACTATTCCTTTGTAACTTCCAAAGCCCAATGAGCTGTTCTTCAATGGCATACCGAGTTCTTCTTTCTGTTTCTGGAGAAACGAAATTTCTTGGTAAACCGGGTCAAGTTAATCCGATACTGAACAACAGACACTGCTGCAACCTTACGACAATTACACGAGTGCCGCCTTGTTCATCTCTTTTATTTGTGCTTTCTTCTGGTTCGACAGGCTTCATTTTGAAATAAGCGCCAACTGTCCCCTGCCCTTGATATTAATTACATCGTTACAGGATCACGACGTGATACTGCCAGGTTGCCCAAGCCTAAACAAGTGTTATCGAGATACCGGGGTTGGGTTCGAACCTCGAACCTTCCGGTCAGTAAGCTCACGCTCCAATCCATGACTATTCCTTTGTAACTTCCAAAGCCCAATGAGCTGTTCTTCAATGGCATACCGAGTTCTTCTTTCTGTTTCTGGAGAAACGAAATTTCTTGGTAAACCGGGTCAAGTTAATCCGATACTGAACAACAGACACTGCTGCAACCTTACGACAATTACACGAGTGCCGCCTTGTTCATCTCTTTTATTTGTGCTTTCTTCTGGTTCGACAGGCTTCATTTTGAAATAAACGCCAACTGTCCCCTGCCCTTGATATTAATTACATCGTTACAGGCTTTGCATTGAACTTCCAGGCGGTTGCCCCAAATGACAGTTAGTTAGCATTTCAATCAGCTCCGTCATGAGTGCCGTACAAAATTGAATGATAGGATTATTTATAGAGTTGGCAGAAGATTTTTCTCTGGGGATAGCCAGTCGCAGGATAGCAGTAGAGTAAAGTAAGGCACCTATCTTTCTTTATATACCTTGCAACGTAGTGGAACCACCACCACCACCTTATCCAAGCATAGCCAATCACCAAAGGGTGACTTTGAACCAACTACCTCTCGAATAGGGGAACGCGCATCAAATCTTTGGTCTATCGTACCTCTCACTCAAAATATCGCACCAGTAAGTGCGTTCTCCAACCGTATCTACTTTCAGAGAAATCCGGGGCTCTGATCGGAACCCACTAACTTTAAACACGAGTGTCTATCATACCATGTGCACTACTAATACAGCTGCTTGATAAGATCAATCCCTAGGTCACTTCGATTTCCCCGTGTGAAAGTATTGAGTTTAGACTTGATCCCACGCAATCGTGCCACAGTACTCGGTACTCTGTCAGTGTGAAGCACATCCCAAATCGTGTGACACAGTTATCTCCATTTCATGAGAATCAGATCCAAGAACATCTGTCTCTGCGTTTAATTGATTTCATGCAATCAAGCGTTGTGTAACATGTCGATTCACAGGTGTTACAATTTGATGAGAAATAGTGGTAGGGTATGAACTCGCTTGACACCATTATGTGTGGTGTACTGAGGTAAAAACATCTGACCAAATTGCTGCTCGCATTTAGACACGGTTGTTTCATATTCTGAAAACCGAAACGCGTAGTCTGTTTTCTGCCACATTTAGTTTCCCATACCACATGGACATCCAATTTCGGACTCGATTTTACCCGGATCTGTCAACCTTTGTACCACACGCTGAGTTTTGAGAAATGGGTGATACCAACTATCGTCTTTCAAAACTATAAAATACCGCCTCAAAAAGTTCTACATCCCGGTCCACGTCAAGCCGATGCAACAGCCCTTCACATGTTCTCTCCTCGCAGGAGGTATCATTCATCATCATTGATGATAACAGTGGTGCTCCACTGCCGTACAACCATTTCAGTTTATTCAATTAAAGCTTTGTAATGAAAAGAGGAAGAAATGAGCAGGGGAGGGATCTAGGGCTAGCCTGCAATAAACATCCGAGGTGCCTGCACCTTCATCACTCAGCCAGACAATCTGGATAGAAACTCACAGCATGAACGCACCCACTCGAGTGGCAGCCCAACTCTTGTTAGGAGTTTTTGTGCAGTTATTTCCAAGGTCTGGGGTTTTCGTTCAATCTCCCTCTATGTTGCAGGTTTTTGCTTTGGTTTGTCGGTGTCCATGTGTGAAATGTCTCTGACCATTAACGCCGGGAACTATCGCTAACAATTTTTTTTCGGGGTGGGGGTGGGGTGGGAGATTGATTGAATGCTTCAGCCCATTCCCATAAACGGCATAAATCAACCTATCAGTGACTCTAAGTTGAACCTTCTACTTGTTATCTGGTCATATCCGGTCCACCGTTTTTGGATCGGACTAAAGTACCGTGAACCGACGCGGAACCAGATATCTGTTTGCTCCGCTTCATCATCGACTCTAAAGCTTGTGTGTGTCTGGTATACACTAGTTGTGGCTGCCACTGCCGTTTGTCAGAACGGTCGAAACTGTGTGGCATGGCGCCTCAATAGCATAGCCCCGCAGACAATCTGGTGGTTTGTTGTGTAAGTGCAGTTCTTGAGATTTCTGTTTGCCTCGTTATACGCTTCTTTCAAACTACCATGCTGTGTGGCATCCATAATAGAACAACGCATATAAATGTTGGTGGATTATGGTAACGCATTAGTAACGGAGCGCGGATCCTGGAACCGCGGAGTGAATACTGCCGTTGAGGCTCAATAAAATTTAAGCTTCAGTCGCGGTCTTCCCATTCGATATGTTATCAAGCAGAGGGGGCTGTTCTGATGAGTTCGATTTGCAATAGCACCGTCTAGGTGAACGTCCTCTAGACACATGTGACACAACTTAGTTAATGCAACCAGAAATCATTGTCTGCTTTTTTTGCCGGGACACCAATCATAAGGCCACGGAAAACTCTTCGATAGCACACCTTTTGGCTCGTCAGGTAGGCGCAGCTCCCAGGTTTCCATCGATCTTATGGTCTACTTGAACCCTGATTGTACTAAATTCGTGAACTACACCAATCGGGTCTTAACGGGAGACTCAATTGAATCTCTCGTTTATGAAACGTCTTCAGCCAGCTTATGGGTAATTTCCTTCAAGAAAACAATCATTTATATTCTGCACTTTCCTTCACGAATGGGGCTCTATGCTACAGACAGCCTCCGGATCTTCCAATTGCGTTAGGAGCTGTTTCCTCCGAAGGCTATTTGGTGTAGTTCAGATGGATAAACACTTCGCACACAGCTGAACTAGCACTGAGAACCTATAGTTACTGTTTATTAGCTGTCACACACATTCAACATGTTTTTAAGTGTAACCGTCTCGTTTTGTTACAATGCGTGTGTGTATCTCGTCGATTTTCATAAAAGGCACCTTATCGATCTTGCTGATCCATCTATACCTGCTGCTAGCGCTTACTTTTTATCGAGCAGCATATTCTTGAATCTGATAGTCGAACAATGGGCGTAGTCAGTAACTCGATCTAGAGGACGAATGTGCTGCCCATCAGGCATATCGCTTATCACCGACTGGTTCTGACTTTCGCTGTCGCGCCGCGAGATGGGCCAAGTGGTCAAAGCGCGATTTTGCTGACCGGAAGGTCCGTGGTTCGAACCCGACCTCTACCTATCGACTTCCCCTGGCAGTATCCCAGTCCTCGTGCCTCCTCCGTGTGGCATGGCAGCTAGGCACCGAAAGGGTGCTGCAACTGAACGATTATTATTATTATTTATCATGTCGCGCAGACCTCCCATGTGAGATATCGTTATACATCACGTGTTGTTACTGTCGTTTTGTTCAGTTGCTGCGACCGCACTCTAACCCTCACCCACTCATCCTGTGGTTAAGCCCGGAACACTGGCAATAGAGGCTCTCAGTGGTAGTCTCAGTTATATTGCAGCTGGCGTGTATGATGATTCTAGGACGAGACGGCTCAGTGACCATGTCAGAGATGACAGTGATGCTGCTGCACGGAAACTCCTCTCCAGAATGCATGTCCCCAAACCCATCATAAGACTTTAGCATTTGTACGTCAGCTTGTCTTCCATACAAACCGTGTTTAGGATTTAAAAAGGTTGAGTCATTGTCTCCCATTCGAGGGTGACCCTCTTCGTCTGTCTGTCTTTCAAGGGACCAAACTCTCTCAGATGGAGCCTTCGGTGTGTGTGTGTGTTTATGTATTTCAAATACGACGCTAAACCGAAGTGTATCCATAGGGTGGTTTATCGTTACCATCACTATGGACGTTTACACAAGCTCTAACACTGATGTTTAAGAGCGACTGTTCTCTGAGAATATAGCCTACTTTTCTGACATTGCGCCCGGATCTACCTGGCCAATACATCCATTCACTGACATTCCTTTTTCCGAGGTTTTCCCAGGGCGTTACTGTCTTTTATTCCAAACTCTAGCTATTCAAACATTACTTCTGTCGGTAGTGTGACAGATGAGGTGAATGCACGAATCTGCAAGGCTCGGGCCGCGTTTGCTAACTTGAGACACCTATGGCGTCAGAATGGTTTATCCCTGAATCTGAAGGGACGTGTGTATCAAGCTACAGTACGGACTGTTTTGTTGTATGGCTGTGAGACTTGCCCTATTCCAGCCAGCTTATTCGAACTGAGACGTCTTCAGGTGTTTGACAGTCGTTGTCTCAGAACCATAGCTCGCGTGGGTTGGTGTCGGCGAATCCGTAACGAGGCAGTTAGAAAGCGTGTTTTCGGTTGTGTAACGGGTACTTCCATTGAAGAATGTGTCCAGCACCAGAAGCTGCGTTGGTTGGGACATGTTTTACGCATGCCGAACCATCGTTTGCCGAAGAGAGTACTGTTTTCCATGCCCAATTCGGAGTGGCGTAAACAGAGAGGTGGCCAACCCATGACCTGGCAGAGGAGTATGAAGGAGATCACGAAACGCTTGGGTGCTGTCGGTGCTACTCGCCTTCCAGGATGGGGACCGCGTGATCCTCACTGTGCCTGGTTGGAGACACTACAAGATATGGCTGCCAACCGATGTCAGTGGCGTTCTTGTTGTCAGTTTCTGTCCAGATTGCCTGAGTGAATGTCTGGAGGTGTAGGCACCTCGGAATGATTGTGGTAAGCCAGCACTAAGTCCCTTCCCCGTCCACCTTTATTCTTTTCTTTACAATAAGGCTTTCAACTAAGTCATGGCTGTACGGCAGTGAAGCATTGGTGTTGAACACTGACGTCATGCTGTCGTTGATGATGATGATGATGATGATGATGATGATGATGATGATGATGATGATGATGATGATGATGATGATGATGATCTGTCGGTAGCTAGCATCTCGACATTCCGGCATGCTCCCTGTATACAATCGTTTGTTTTTCCCCAAGTATCCTACACTACATAGTGTTGCGTTGCCATGCCACTTGGGTCCTTGCGTGAGCTTCGCGAATGCAATCCATCTAACTGATCGATGGGCGTTGGACGAACAGTCGGTCAGTGTCTTTAATCTGTCTTTGTGCATCACCTTATCGTCAGTACTTTACCACACTTCCCCCTACACCTTCAAAGTTCTCTCCTTACATATTCACTTGTACGTTTCATTCTAACCACCTATATGCTACTCCGTATTTGGCGCCTCTCTACTCCACACCTCAAAACATAACCGGTAAAACAATTGTTTCTGGGGGTTTCTGAAGTTTACTGAAATCTACCACAATGCTAGTACAGTTTTTTCGCTCTTTTTCTCTTTCGCTTGTTTGTATTTCGGATCCACTAAGCTTCCCGGTCTGCCCGGTGACACATTCTAACCTGCTATTAGATGGTGCGTTTAGTTGACGTGTGTTGCGACTAGGAAAAATCCGTCCCCTTGTCCCTAGCAAAACCAATGTCTTATCAGAGATCCAGTGCTTGGATGAGGTTATCTGGTTCGTACCACGGGTGCAAGTTCGGGAATTGGGTGGAACTTTGGATATTTGTCTCTAATGGCCATTAACATGCGACATCTGACCAGAAAGCAGTTGTTACAGAAGCCCGCTGCTTATAGGTTCGCTTGGTTTCTGGGTCCACGAGCCTCTCGGTAGCTGTGTGGTGTGCCCGTTTCGCATAGACATGAATACAAGCAACGGAAAAGTGCACTGTCGAAGTCCATGCTGGTGCTGCAGAAGGAGCGGCAGGCAGTGGTTGACCTTCACCATGGGTAGCTGATGGAGATGTGGTCTATTTGGATACATAACTGGTTCGTTGGTGAGTACCACATAGACAAGCGATTTCCGCTGTCCCACAAATTGGTAAAATAATACTTATAATTGTTTAGCTGTAATATCCTTTCTATGCCTGACTGCCATGTCACCCAGAGGACGCATGAGGGCTAAGATACTGCCAGGTTGCTCAAGCCTAGCCAGGATCAGTCGAGTTGCTGAGGTTGGGTTCGAACAACAGACTTGGTTAGTAAGTTCTTGCCTTAACCATTGAGGTATCTTGAGCTCGCATACTGGTACTGAAGATCGGCACACACTATGATCGGCACACATTTGCAACAAGCGCTCTCCGTTGTCCATTCGTCTCGTATCCAGTCCAAGACGACAACCCAGTCGGGCCTCGGCCGCACTTAGTCTGCTTTCCTGAGCGTTCATGTCACTATCAATCACAGCGGTGTCTGATCCGTTTTCCAGCTGTTTATATGGGAGACATTCACCCATTCGGCAGCTTTTTGTTACAATGACATTTCTTCTGGCACAACATAGAGAGTACTGGAGAGTTGCGTGGAAATTTGTGTTTTAGGAATGCTTCGATCCGGCTTATCTGGTATTTGAATAAGTGACGGTCCTCATTTTGGGCACTTCTTTGTTCCATATCATCATCAAAACTATTGTCTTGAGTGCGTAACCGTCCATTTCCCCCGAAGTGAGCAATGCTGGGCTGTATCCCCCACACTCCTACTTTCCGGTGATGGAAATTGTATCAGCTGGAACTAACGTGCCCTTGGTGAATGACCTAGCTGTACTAAACTGAACTAAAGCGATTGGCGTTGTTCATATTGAAATATGAGAAATCAAACAAGGGTCACTACACAACCGTGCGAGACCGGAAATCCTTGGTTAGTGGTGAAGTTTTTGCAGTCATGCTCGTTGTCTTTTCCAACAAACGAAGTTGTGGAGGAACTGTTTCACATTTCAACCGCGCTGTTCCATTGTTGTATTTTGACAGCTTGTGGAGACGCACTACCGGGTGAATACTGATCACGCTTCACACTGGATCCACTTAGTCTTGGTCTCGTTTTTTCGGGTCGTCATATCGGGCTTGTTTGTGTGACCGATCGTCGACTTAACCAAAATACGATATTTGCATTAATCCGCGCGCGTTTGTTTACAGTCTGGAACTTGCGTGTAAGGCTTTGCCTCTGATGTTCGTTTCATATAAGCTGACCCTTGCCAGCTTAAATGGATTTGTTTGCTGCTCATGGACCAAACTGCAAACAACCCTCCGGAGTGTTGAATAGAATGCAGAAATAGATCTACTCTCTCTCTCTCTCTCTTTGTGGGGTGGGATGTTCGGAGTTACTCTTTCGCATTCATCGCTTGCATTCACTTTTTGTGTTTGTGACCATGCTCTTCAAAAATAAATGATAATAATGAATAGCGGCTGCGGTTGGTTAAGTCTCATAATGCGTTCTGAGGGGAGGGGAACGAAAGATGCAGACTCGTAAATGTGAGACTCGGCAAGATGTGAGCATGGTGATATACAAACGATTCCCCCATGTGTCCATACGATTACTGTTGCACTTATGCCGCAGAAAGCGATGGAGTCGAACAGTGAATTGATAGTCATCGATTTCATGGGCATCTATGGCTAATTTGTAAATTGCAAATTCCTTCAGGACGTCTGCGACTAACTGTTAAGTAGTTCAGCGCATGAAGCACAGTTAATTACTAAGAAAAACAGAAGAAGCGGAGTCACTTGGATCTCTTATCCGATGGTGCGTACGCAATGCTCGTTCATAACCAATCTGGCATCTTGTACGACAAGATAAGAAGGCTCTCAAAGAAACACTTCCAACAGATATTTAATCTTTTCGTTCCTTGAAAGGAATGTGGTATCGTGGCATATATTTGTCTATAGCATAATAAAAAGATAATGCCATCTGGACGTAAAGTGTCGATGTTTAAAAAATAAGCGTCTCTGCTCGACTGCTTGAGAAAATCAATGAACCAGCTGCTCATATATCTATCGCATATGTTCGGGGTAGTTGTCTGGACACTTCGCATATAGAGACGTCTTGCTCATCCCGATTCTTGTCTCATCCTTATTGAAGACCAATGCTGTAGTAAACCTCAACTCCGATTGGCAGAATGAATTTTCGCATCTACAGGCATAGCCTGTTGCGGCAAGGGCTGATTTTCATTCGAAAGGAGGAGCTTTTTTCCTTACATAGTCACGTAGCAGGTTATTCCAAAAACCTACGATATCTTCATAATCCAACCAACTTTATTCTGCTCACATTTTGCAGATCTGAATGACAATCCCCTGAGCACTCAGGTGAGCCAGTTGTACGGGGATGGCTCGGACGGACAAATTCGGTCAATGATCCGCTACTATTTGGACTACTATTGCGCTTGTAGTAAGTTTTTCCTCCCCTCCATCCGTGTGGTATGTATACCGCGTTCTTATCACCGCTGTCGCCACCTAAGGATATTTTTGCCTACCACCTACGCACGTTCAAACCAAAGCGAAGGTACTCAAACTGCTTGCCTACTTTGGTGTATTGTCAGTTTCTGTTCGTTGCACGGCAGTAATAGTTAAATATGGAAAACCCAGCTTTGTTCACCAATAGTGTTAATGGAAATAGACGTAAACTGGTTCGATTAAACCGGGAGACTCGCTGTATCAAAATGGAGACAATCGAACCGACGTTGTCGGTTTCGCATACATACGTAGTTTTCCGCTGAAATTTAGTTTTCCACGGATAGAAAAACCAGACTAAGTCCAGTATTCTAGGTGGCATCTTTCGAATGATAGCGTATCTATATGAGTGGCTGATATCCGAATCAGATTTACCAGGGGATAAGAGCTTCGCACGAATGTGCAGAAGCTTGTCTCGGGCCACCAGTCGTCCCAAAAATGATGATGTAACAATGGACCTTGACACCATTTATCTGTTTACTACTGGGATACCGTCAAGCCGTACCTTCGCCCCGCATGGTACCATACAAGTGTTACCCGGAACCGCCAATCAGCACGTCGTCAAGCTGGTAATGGATAACCTGGCATTCGGTTAACCCTTAGGATGATAATATCGAGCGGGTAGTCATTAAAAATACAGCAAACATACCTCGATTCTCAGTGACTACCTGTAGCAGGTGGACCGATGCATGCACTGGTGGATCACAAGGCCGATCTTACTGAGGCACGTGCACAAATCCATAGGATTGAAGCTTTGTTAGGGACATTCAGCCCCTTCCGAATGATTCACCTGTTCTGCAGCACTACTACGCGTTTCGCCTCGGAGGTTCTCACCTGCTTAGATAGCCGCTCGGCATGCTGCTTTGTCGAGTACCAGGTCCTCCCATGACTTAAAATGGCAGTTGCAGCCTTTTCACGCTACTCAAAGACTGTCCCATAGTGGAATTTATACAAAAAAGCCCCGAAGCGCTAGTGTCCGGATGAACAAACATTTAGGAATAGTCATACATTAAATTTGTTAGAAGGTACAGGCAGAACATGAGGAACTAAGTTTTGAGAAATGTCTTGGCAGCAGTAGAGTAATACAGCTACCCAACTGGAAGCGATTCTGGACCGTTTTTGTCAGTTTCTAGCCAAGTGGTCACTAACCTGCGAATCTGCACTGCAGGACAGGACAATTGTAATGTGGGCGCCTTCATATTCCGTTGCCTAGTTTTCTTGAACTGCACCTTGCCTGCTTGGAGCTGAGAAGACATCGCGCCTTGTCACAGCCATCGGAGTCGGCGTTTATCCATAATACTTTTCAGTCCGTTGACTTTGCGTCAGTGAAAGACGCTTTGTCGCACATAATCCTTACCCATTGCTGCCCCTAGACGCGGCAGATGCTTTTTAAACAGTCACCGAAAGCCGCGTATTCAGAGAGGCCAGGCTTCACACCCATGTAGGGGCATGGTGCGTGGGTGTGTCATAAACTCTATCTTTGACGAAAAGCTGACTGCAACTTCGCCACGGCTTTTAATATTTCTTGGAGCCAATTGTCATCAATGATCAACCATCCTATTTCAGTCTGCGTTCGCCGGTATCTTATGCCTCAAGTATGTTAAATGTTGGGTTATGTCACGCATCTGGCAGGCCGAGGATAGCGTGCTAGAGGGTCCAGATCAATCCTGACCGATTATCTTATGCCTTGCTTATGGGAACTCCGTTCCAAAGTGGTTCACTTCCTGCCTGAGACGGTCCGGAGTCTGGTTCTGCGTGGACTGAGTTTCGAAACAATATTCCACAGTACTCTTGGTAAGCCGTGGGAAATGCCTTGTGCTGAATGAGTTGAATGCTAACGTCCCTCAGTTAAAAACAGCTACTCACACAACATCTTGCTTTTTATTCACATGAGTTCTTGCAAAGACAGTTGGGAATAAGGTGGCAAGCGTTACCTCGTGAGCACGTTTTTTTTCGGAGAACGTTCTGTGCCTTTGAATCACATTAGGTCCATTTACTGCTCTAGAGCGTTTATTTTTTGGCGTGGTGTAAAGCATGCAAGCTCCAACTTGCAAGCGCATTCCCATACATTTCTGCCATCCTTCGAGGGACACGATATTTCAAAAGGTGGCGACATCCATCGGTAACCACCCCGACTTCCAAGCTCTCTTTGAGCCTCCTCTTCATTAGTGTGAAAGGTGTGAGTGCTGTTCCAGGTCCACTATCAGGGTTGTTGTGGACATGTCTCGTGCTGTCATCATAAGCTATGTTGATTGGTGAATGTTGTGCTTTACCCTAGCGTTTCCGTTTATTTTTGGCTTTTTAAGTAATGTTCTCCCTAATTTGTCTGTATCCCGTGTGATTGAGACAGATGGCAGTTTAGCCTTTCTTGCCATACTAATTTCCGAACATCCAGATAGGGGTTTGCAGCGTGCTGTCCATCCTAAGGCTATCTGGAGTGGCTGGTGTATTCATTGCAGTAGCCTTTCTCCGATGGCGTACAGTTGTTTGCGATCCGCAACGCTGCTTTAAAGGGATCGAGTCACAACCGACCAACTACTTAAAGAAAATCTGTTGAAAAGAACTCTGTTAGCAAACGGCTTCCCAAAGAAGCTCGCCACTTTACATTGCAAAACAACCCCCCATCCAATTTGACAAGTACTTCTGAGAAGGAATTTACGGACCCACCCTTTTGGGGATGATCATATCTCAAACATCAAGCAGTAACACCAGTCCGCTTCAAACCGTTCTTATAGAGCAACCAATCAGCGCCTGGTCTCGATAACCCAAGGGGTTGTGTTTCAAAAAAGATTCCAGAGTGTGAATGACCACTCTTCTTCATCGTCTGGAAGTTCACTTTCACTTGATGTGTCTTCAAGACTTTCAAAGGATCTCAGAACACATTCCTAATCTGTTGCGACACAACGAGTCAACATCACTGACAGCCAATTCGTAATGGGGATCATCGGTTGCGGAACATCTTTGAGACAGGCCATCGGACTTGACTCACTCATACTTTCGCCATACTTTTACGTAATTGAAATGCGAGGGCATTGACCTTCTGTAAACCAACTCTGGCACGTGTGCACAAAAACTAACTCAACCTATCCCACTACCGTGAAACTGAACTCAAAGTACCCCGTTCCTCAGAGAAGTGTTTGATGTAATTAAGCCGTTGTTGCTATATCATTTACAGTTGACTAAAGCAATCCGAAATGTTCATGTCTTCTGTCTGTCCTGATGAAATAGCGGGATTCACAGATGCATCTTCGTGTAGCGTCATCGGAATCTGATGGAAATGGAGTCCCCACAACCATTCGATTCTGTTCGAAGTGGCCGATCTACAAAATAGCAAGATGATGTGTGGAGCTCTCAGTCTCCTGTCAGCCTAGTGTTCGGGCTTTGTTCATACAGGAAGGCTGGCATATCCTTCATCTGCCAATTAGTCTCAAGTGATCCTACTAGTTACCGTCTGTGGATAAATTGAAACGATGATTTGGTCAGCTCTCCGTGGGAAATTCGTCAACCCAGTTATCATCCCAGATATCCACTTTCGTTTTGTATAAACCACAGCAAGAATTGGACTCCTTCAGCAGAGACTCTGTCTTGTGAATGCACTTGTGAGCAGTTGAGATAACCAGGATTGACCGGTATTTTGAACAACGGTCCCCGGCTGGGACTCCCACCGCTCAGTCTGCCCTGTTCACAAACCTCCGTAGCCCTATCCGAAAAGACGCCACGCAGGAAAGGAGCACTTTGCCTCTCCGAAACAGAGGGGAAGTTCGCTAGTCTCGAGTAATGTAGGGGATCCAACGTCAGTGTAGCAGGCTGTGTCAGAATTGCACAAAAAGTGTGAGCACTTCCAGAACAAGATATTCACTCATCTTTGATTGAGCATATAGTGCGATTCCTACTGAATATCTTCAAGTGTAAGCACATGTGTCGTTTGTTGCTTCAAAACAAACTGATTTGAATAGCCGGTGACCTGAAAAGCATTGTTGTGACGTTACTTTTGGTGTCTTGTTTGTTTTTCCTCGTTTCTCTTAAGTACTCTCGTTAGGATTCAACTTCATCTATATGTTGTGGTCAGAAATGGACTTCGTCTAGTGACAAATACTTGCAATACGTGTGATGCAGCATCTTCTCTCTGAGTATGTTCAAAAGTCAACATGTCGATATTGTAGAATACAGGCTTTGATCACTTGTTCAGGAGCTAAGCGCACGTAAGTAGACTTTGGCAAAAAAAACAGCTAAAATCTACCTTGAGTAAAAAGAATACTTGTTTGTGCCCGGATTTCAAAAGTTTGATCACAAGCACCTTCGCAGTGTGGCAAATGTTAGGCGATTACAGTTGGTCAGGCTGACAGACAAGACTGTACCTAGTAACGATCCAGCGCAGAAAATAAGGCGTATCAGGTTAAGTTGGTTGAAACTCATACTCAATCAATCAGTTTATCAGGCATAAACCGTATACCACCGTATATCACCGGAAAGTAGGACAGTGTGGATCATGTCCAGTTAGTTCGGGAACTGGGTAGCTACGTATTGAAGCTGACAGCTTTGATGCACGAACGCCACTGACTGTACCATTTAGCTAAAATCTGAGTAAAAAGAATACTTGTTTGTGCCCGGATTTCAAAAGTTTGATCACAAGCACCTTCGCAGTGTGGCAAATGTTAGGCGATTACAGTTGGTCAGGCTGACAGACAAGACTGTACCTAGTAACGATCCAGCGCAGAAAATAAGGCGTATCAGGTTAAGTTGGTTGAAACTCATACTCAATCAATCAGTTTATCAGGCATAAACCGTATACCACCGTATATCACCGGAAAGTAGGACAGTGTGGATCATGTCCAGTTAGTTCGGGAACTGGGTAGCTACGTATTGAAGCTGACAGCTTTGATGCACGAACGCCACTGACTGTACCATTTCTACCGGTATCATTAACCATTGGTGAGTTAAGTCCTTGTGTCCCCATCCAAGGAGGCGGCAGTTGTCGACCCGATTGAATTGAGCTTATTCGTTGCCATATCATGCTGAATTTCTGTGAGCGAGCGTCTCGGGAGCACACCCAAGCACTCTCCGTCAGAGGGAGCATTGTATTCCACTTCAAACCCTCACTGGTGAAAACTTTTCAGGGAATGAGCACTGTAAAGCGAAACGAAAATGGCTGCAGCTGGAGTACTGTGG
Source organism: Opisthorchis viverrini (assembly GCF_000715545.1). Classification (NCBI taxonomy): domain Eukaryota; kingdom Metazoa; phylum Platyhelminthes; class Trematoda; order Opisthorchiida; family Opisthorchiidae; genus Opisthorchis; species Opisthorchis viverrini. The sequence continues at coordinate 510,330 of NW_008751784.1, forward strand.
GATCCTTCCTACCTGGTACCCACACTTACGCGTGGTTGTAGACCATGCAGGACGTGACATCTAACTAGCTTTATTGGCGAACATGTTTAGGTGCTGTTGCGCGCTGATTTGTGTTTTGTAGGATTCACAACGGATGCCGGATTAACTCTGCTAATGTTGTCATACTCCCATGTAATGCGGAATACGTTTCAAAGGTGTGGGTACTTTGTTCTTAATCGTTTTCCCATTTTACTTTGGTACTTTTCACTCTCCGTTGTTCGGAAATCCATAGCTAATGTGTTACTGGCGTTTGACATGTATTACTGTCCATAACTGTTGTGAATTCACTAGCCTGTAGGATGTAGTTCATTATATCCAGTAAGTGATGTGTAAACAACAAACAAACAACCATAACTAATGTCCAAACAGATAACCGAGTCAGTAGTAGTGTCAAAAAGGAGGAACTGAAGTCGGATACTGTCCCTCGCAATGTAACAACAGGCTTGGGCTAAAGTACTACTAACGGTAAGATTGGGTTTTTATGTACTTCAGCTGCTTTAACCAGGTTTTAAGCATCGGTGCTTGTGCTCCAAAATTGCATTGTTCAGGATTGCCAGCCGACTCTTGAGATATTGTGCTAGAGGTCTTGGGGTTCACGCCCGCTCTTCAGGGTTCAGTCCCCGTAGGGAATATAAACTTGGACTTCATGGTAGTGAATGACCTCTCAAAGATAGGTACTTCAGTACTTCAGCTACGACGTATCCCGAAACATCTACTGAACTGAGTGTTGCACTTGGTGCCTCCTTCATAGCGGCACAAACCATGAGGTGGATAACGTGCGACCTGACAGGAAGGTACGAGAGATTACATAGATTTTGGGTGTTTTTGATGCCGTCGGCCTTCCAGGATGGGGTCCTCTTGACCCCCCTCCAACGCTTGACTGAACACATCGCAAGCAATGGCAACCAATCGATGTCGGTGGCGTTCATACCCTTACTTTCTTACAACCTGACTGATTAAGGTAATGTAGGCACCTTCAAAATGCTGGGACTAGGTCCACTCTCCACTTCGGAGCTTCCAATATGATTAAATATATCGATGGATTTTCAGCAACCTTATGAGTACTACATTACATAAATGTACTCTCATTATCATTATCAGATACAGCAACATTAGTGTTTACACTGATGCTTCACTGGTATACAACCACAAAGTTTATTTAATTATGCTTCAAGTCTTAAATCGATGGGAATAGAAAGGAAGTAATGAGGAAGAAACCTCGTGCTGGCCCATAGCAAGCGTTCAGTCAGACGATCTAAAAATGAACTGACTGTAAGAACGCCACTGATATCGATCAGGCGCCATTTCTTGCATTTTTTCAGCTGAGTGCAGAGCAGTCGTGGGGACCCTATTACGGCAGGCGTACCGCCCCAACAACTACTAAGTAAACTCAGTAGTTGTACGACATTGTAAAATCAGTGTCGACATTGGCGTTGTCTTTGATGATGATCTTAGACCATTGAAATCTGATGCAAAGTCCTTGTTCTGACCTCTCCCGGAAGGTGACATACCTACGGAGGACTGCTGTGGTTAGTCGCGCACGGATATAGAAACGTTCCCTGAGTGCTTTAGCTGCCCGATTTTCTGGCGTGTGATGGTGGAGCTTAGACGAACAATTATCCGTTTGGTGGCAAAATAAAGGGCTGTCTTTGTTTTGCACGATATCAACGATGATACCCTATCTACCCTCTGTTACTCCGCCATAAGAATTGATTTCGCCACCATCACAGAGCCCCTTGAGGTTTTAACTTCGAGCGGCTGCCTGACTCAGACAGTTCGGTCAAATTAGATCCAGTTTATGTTGAAATAGCTAAACTATACATAGCCAGACCAACTGCTGGACGGGAATGCGTGTGTACCACTGGTGGTGACGTTGCTCTTCTTTCTAAAAATTTAATAATCTTGAGTACCACCGATAGTTTGTACGCGTGTTACTACCATGCATGCATACAAGCGTTTAGTGGCTCAACCTTCCAACTAACATTGTCCTGAATTTGGTACCAATTTCAATCGATCGTCAGTTTATATGTATGCATTGTGTTTCTGGTCCATCCCTTAGTTGTTTATTGCTCGCTGAAACTATCCATGACCAGCCTGAAGCGACGAGAATTATCCGTTAGACATGTTTGTTCAACATGTTTCTTGTTTTCGCGGTCGTTTGTCGCTACCTGTTACCGCTTGATTATCTCGCCTACGTCAACCGTTCTCTACCCAGTTGTTAATATTCCCGCAGCAAAACGACTCCGAATAAATGGAGGCCAGAGAATTCTGCTTTGTGTTATGTTCAGTAGGTGGGTCACGGCGAAAATCATGTTCCGTTCTTACTGGCTTATATGCTTATATGACAGTACGGGATGCCTCGTGGTGTTGCCAACTCTACTTTTTACGTTTGACGTCGACACCATGGGTGTCGGAGGCCAGTTAAGTTCAGCCTGGGTTTCTTTGTGTATACCCGAACTAATGGTACCATTCAAGGTGAAAATGTGTTTTCCGTGTCTTCCTTCTAGCTGTTTGAGCATACTGTAAAGTAGGGGTTTGCTCAAGATTGATAGGTTCCTTTGCTAGAAAACTTATTGAGCGGAGCTGAGATACTGGAATTGGCATGCTTCAGGATGCTCCCATCTCGGGTCCGTCCTGGTTTGCAGCTTAATGCCAAGCAAGATTTACTGGAGTTAAATTTCGTACAGTCATTTCAGAACGAGTTTGCGGTCTTTTCCGTGTATCCGGCCAATTCGTTCAGCTTGTGTTCTGATAATCTCAGGGCTTATCTCACGCTATTTTTACTGGTGAAAGTTTTCGGACCCCTGTGCACTCTTACCCGAAACTTACCGGTTCTTGTTCGTCATAACCGATCCCAGCGAAATGTGCCGGTAATGTGACTCATTCATTCGCTATCCCAATTTTTCAACCTTGCGTATCTCCCTGAATCCGATTAGTTTACCAGTGCCTATGAGAATTCCTTTTTCGATGGACCTCTAAATTTTCTCTCTAGATGATGTGCTGCTTGTCTCTTTCCTCAGAATATCATGTTCAGCTGTAAAAAAACGCGTATTGGTTGTACGATGGTTATAGTTGCCTCATTTTCGTCGATATAACTGATGCATCAATGCAGGGGTGTAAGTGGAGTTTTCATTGGGGAGATCAGGAGAGAAGCCATGCGTTGAAGACAACAGACACCTGGTCCAGCACGGCTGATTAAGTGGTTAAAAAACCACGCATTCATCGAATGATTCATGGACTAGAGTACCACAAGCAACCAAGACCTATTCTGTTCGCCGTAGCTTGTTCCAGAGTTCAGCCCAATACCCACGGATTGTTGAGCCACATCTATCTGTGGTGTGGTTCACTGAGGCCCACAGTCAGCTGGTAAAAGTAAACTTTTTTTGACTGAGCCAAACAAAAGACCGTTGTATGGATGCGTTAAGTACTAAGCTCAAACTAGCTCAGTGGTCAAGACGGGAACTTACTGACCGGAAGATCCGCCATTCGAACCCAATCGTGTCATCTTGACTACTCCTAGATAGGCTTGGGCAACCTGACAGTATCTCAGTCTTCATGCTTTCTTCGGGTGGCCTGGCAGCTAGGCACCGAGTGGGTGTTCCAGCTGAGTGGCTGTTTATTTTTCATTGACAAGAAAAGAACATTCATCCTGAATGAGTCGAAAGGTAATGTGCCAGTCGAGGGACACTTAGTTCATTTGTGGTCCTTAAATCGCTTGAAACTCGCGAACCATTGTGACTGATTCACTTCACGATGACAATATAAACCGCTCAGTCGTAGTATTGCCACGGTAAATGAATATGTTGAGTGGGTCGCCAGTTAATAAGTTGGTTTAAACCAGTTTTTCTAATGCTTGGTGGCACCCACTGGTTCGCTCACCTCAGGATGCGGCACGTGAACGCGCCAAGTCCAAACACAATGGCACACACCTGTCGCTTGAACGGTACAGCGATAGCAAAGTTGTCACAGTGTGTAGTGTCAATATCACCGAGTGTGGAGAGGTCCAATGAGACTGTGTTTTAATGATCTTAGGACTGAGGACACGGTATGCTCTGTTATTTAGGATTGATCAACAAAGCCCACCCTAGTGACTAAGCTCACCTCATCGAGATAATTTTCACGCCTGATCAGCCGTGAGTTCAGTTTCGTTTTCGTTTGCTCAAATGTGCATCTCAACAAATTTGTCACCATCATTAGAGCGCCGTTAGAATTCTCGGGTAAGAACGCTGAGGGTGAACACAGTCGCAGAAAACCGCGTTTTGGAGCATGGTCTGAGTTTCCACTCGCCTACTGGCAATAATTTTTTTTACGAACTCACAAGACTTAGTCAGAATAGCATTACGTATGTTCCTACTATGTATGATACCGGATTGGTCAACCTAGCCTTCAGTATGATCTGTAACTACAGCTTCGGGTAGAACGTTGTCTAAACTTTGGTGCCAGCTGGTCAGACTTTCATCTGCGGCAAAGTTGATGTTTAGTTACACATGAAAACCGGCTGATCGCCGGATCTCAACAGGTGATTGGCAGTCTTTTTGGGACATTTATGATAAAGAATAGTGGATTACTCCCTACGAGTTCCTTATGAAAATTTCCTATGAACATGTCAGTTGGCAACATAACTTTCCGATCATTTGGGACTTGACTCTCATCCCTTTGCGTTCCAACGAATTGAACAGCAGTCATGTACTTGGGACTGCTTTGATTACCAATCTCTTCATACATCCGTTGACACTTAAAATTGTAACTTTCCTAATTGAAGGTAGAGTATATAGATCACATGCATCTAGTAGAATTCGCTACCAGAGTAGTCTGCAGACCAGATGGCGATTCACGAGTAGCAGCTGATGGCTACCGCGTATGGCTGTTCAAACTCAGGTGGTATTCGATCTGTGTGTGTAACCAGTTATTGGAAGTCACCATGACCTGCACTCCGATGCATTCGTTGTCCTGAAGAATCCCAGAAAAAAACTGTTCTCTCTGGAGGAAAGTACTCACAAAGTTGCTGAAAACTGTACGGCAGCCCACGACTGTTTTTGCCCTTTTGGGGGCTCATCAGGTAGGTGCAGCCTCCAGGTTTCCGTCAACCTTATGTTCTCTCTGAATTTTGTAGAGCGCGCATCTGAATGTGAGATGTCCTCACCTAATATTTCTCAGATCAAACACCATCTTTAGCTCATCTAGATGCGGAGCAGTTTAGCGGCTTTCTTTCTTTGGATTGCTTAGTAGTTTTGCATCGAACTAGCATCAGGGCTGGAAGTTTTGCTTTTTTGGCAGTGCTTTCCTACCTGGTTGCACCGATGATCTGGACTGTGCCAGCTGGAACCACTCTGCCTGTGGTTCACGGTTTATGGCTGATAAGTTAAATTTATTGATTCAACTCATGCTGCGCAATTACAGTCCGTCATCCACCGCCCAGTTAACGTAGCTGTCGTCATGAATAACGGCCCCGGATAGTTTCTTGTGTGTAAAGCTGACAACAGATAAGTAAAATCACCTGCGTCACAGCCCTACCTGAGTATCGTTTCCCTGTTTACCAGAAGTTCTGCTTGCTATGAGGCTATACGTTACAATGTGATACGTTACATGTGATCGGAACTGACTAGGGCTGACTCTTAAGTGGTGACAAGAAGTTGAATATTAGAATGTCGTTCTTGAAGCGTTCCGCAAGGCCCTACAGTCATCAAAACCAACAATACGTAAGTTCTGAATAATGCACACTACTCATATGGCCGCTGAAAGTCCTTCGACGATGGAGAGCTCATGAGTACTGTGTTATGTCAAGAGGACACACTGTGATAACTCGGATATCTTGCCAACTGTAATATAAGAAAGAAGGGAACAGAAAGAGAGAAAGAAATACGAAAATGTAAGGAATTTTCGCGTCTGTGTTATGTGGCCAAATTGGTTCTCTCTATCAAGTAATAGTACTCAGAACTGAAGGGAGATTTCTTTTTATGATGGATTAGCTCTGAAGAAAGACTTGCCTTACTTCTCCACTCCTAACTACACTGTTTATGCCTGTTTTCTATCTGCGTCGATCAGAGGACCGTATTGGTTCATTGGTGTTATTGTTGGTTCAGTTGATGCAGTTCGGCCTGTTCTTATCATTCGAAATCAATTTATTCCGTGCGTGTGCAACAAGTAAACAGAATTGATCAATAAACCAGTTTTTCGAATTCCAATACACGGCGATATGAACTTTGCCTTTGTGATTGCGGGCAATTGTGCCCCACAATGTGCCCTGTACCAGGGAGTCGAGGTTGCTAGCGCCCTTTTAATAACCTTTCAGTCCATTGTTTGGTTGACTTTTTATCTTGATTGATCCAGTGCAATTTCGGCGCAAGCAGGTAGCTGCAACAATGTTTTGTGACTTTTTACTCCTCATTTTTTACAATGGTTCGGAGATTATCAAACAAATTGAGTGCCTCGTGATTTGTAATATGGAAATAGTATGAGTGGGCATAGTAGAGTGTAATACCTTTGTATACTGTAGTGCAGTATAGTGGGATGTCGGATGCCGTGGGCATCCTCTATCAAGGCTTGTCACAATCTGAAAAGTTGGTTGTTGCAGAAATTGTCCCAGTTGTGCAATCGTCGACTGCTTAGTGGATCATGTCAAAAAGCTATACTGAGGCGGATCCACATGAGCAGACGAGTCCGGAGGATTTAATACAGCGAAATGGCTGAGTGGCTAGATCGCAAATTTGCTGACTGGAAAATCCGTGTTTCGAGTCTTTTTTCTGCATCTCTACTTCTGTTTAGGCTTGGGCAACCTGGCAGTATCCCAGCTCTCGTGCTTCCTTCGGGTGGCGTGACAGCCGGGCACAGGATCCCTCAAAATATAAATACACAGATCGTTCAGATGTAACACTCTTCCAGTGCTTAGCTGCCGATCCAACCGAAGAAAACACGAGGCCATGGATACTGTCAGGTTGCCCAAGCCTAGACAAGGGAATTCGAGGTCCAGAGGTCTGGTTCGAAGCACGAACCTTCCGGTCCCTCGCGCTGTAATCATTGAGTCACATCCCCCTTCCGAAGGGGTGTTACAACTGAACGATTTTGAATAGATACTATGGAAGGCACTCTACGAAACGGCAAGATAGCGAGGTCGAATTCAGGCGTCAAATTCAAGACTTTTCTGACGCCCATCCAAAATCATTCCATAGTCCAACATTAAAGCGCCCCACCGAATCGACTGCACAGTACAACGCCACCCCTTAATGTTCGAAAGCCCCAATGGACCCAAACACCACACAGAATTCGGCGCGCAGAATGTCCGGTCAGATAACTAGACGACATAGACAGCCAGCTCTAGGTACAGATCATGGAGCACATGCTGGAGAGCCTAACCGAACCATCATACTTCATACACTCGAGCCATGCAGCCCCACTCATATTCCAGTCAGCATTCTCTTATTAAGTAGATTGCATTGAGACATAAACCTAAAGCTTGTCAACCGGCGTGATGGAACGAACCTCCCATTCATCTGTTTTGGACTTATCACGAGACACGGTCGCAGGACGATGATTCGGAACAAAGACGCACACCAAATTGCACCCAGTGAAACCACACGCACACTTATTGCATAGGCTGTTCTTGAGAGCACGCCAATCAGGAGGCATGATGAGGAGCTTCATCCGTATTCCATTGACCGGAAAACTGGAAAAGATTGCGCACATCATCCGAAACGCCAGATCAGGTGGGCCTAACCTATGCTGCTTGGCGTAATCCGCTTCATATTTTCACTACTCGCTCTGTGTTAGTAGGTAGTCACCTGTGCTTTCCCGTGACCTTAGTACCCGAACTTCGTGTTCTCACCCTATGGTACGTTTTTTCTGTAACTGTTGGGCAGTCAGTCACCTATCTACTTTGTGTTCCAAGCATATTCGAATATTCCCACAGATCTAACGCAAGGCTAAATTTCCGGATATTACCACGTACAACGTACTGAATCCCCCAAGGGCATACGCTCTCGAGATCGGCCAAAATATGGTGCTTGCCTTGGAAGCGTGCTCACCTAAGGGCACAACAATTTACCCCTAGAGTTACAGATCTTTCACCTCTTTTAGCAAAGTTAATAAAATTAACGAACGAATGTGTTTTTATTTACTTTCGACATTGCGATGGAGTGACAAACGCACCCAGCTGTTTCGTTTTAATGAGAAAAGAGAAAAGACTACGTCGTGAAACACGTTTCATTCTGAGTTTTGTTAAATGTTTTTATCATTAGTCTGACCTCCGACAGTTGTTTATACATGGGCGTTATGTCGGATATCACAGGTACTGGTAAAGGTAATAATGGAAACTGCTAAATACAATCACATAACTCGTCGCTTCACCAACTATTACTCATTTTGCCTCTTAGTTTGAGTCCTTTCTTACCTGAAACTCACGAAATGGAGTTTTTGTGTGCACACTTCGATTGTGTATACCTCGTTAGGGGTGAAATAGTCTCCAGGACTGGAAGTCCAAATGAAAGTAAAGAACACTGGATGGTGTTGTGCGAGGTCTATAGTGCACCACTGACCTTGGCATGCTCTGCTGCTACATAGAGCAGAATCCTTCGACAGATTGAAAGTGCCACATGGATTCAGTATTACTGCTTGGGGTGTGTGATATCCAAGTTTGCTAGTACCACGGTAGATCGTATAACCGTTATATGGAGCAGCAGGCCGCGTTCTTAAAAGCTCTGCTTAGGGTGATGCAAATGGTTATACCACCGGATGAATCCGCATGCCATCTGAACTGCCTGTATTAATAAATGAGCTGCAATTTTACCGCGCTAAAGCGACGATGCTCTAGTTCGAGCAGGTTGTGTTAGAAGGAGTCAGAATGTAGTGAATCGCGTTGCCAAGTGGGGTGCGCTTGTTTGTAACAGAGATATCGGTGTTATTTACCAACACATACTGAAGTTGAGCGTTGAGCTAAAGAAGGTTAAAAGGGAACTATCTGCTCTTCTCAGATCACTTGTGATGATATAGATTGTGGCGTCCAAAGTGGTGACCACCGAGATGGACAAAGAATCAGCCAATCCAGCGGGCTCATACACTGGGGTGCATATATTAAGATTGCATGGTATTTTCCTCTGGTGTGGGGTTTTCAATCCGCGCTCAGACAATTTAAGGGAATTCGAAATGAACTTTTGTTTTACATCATCGTTTCCCAATTACGTACTTAATGGAGCTGTTATCTCTGCTACGTGATTTAACTGGATGGTCTTCAACTGCCATTATGAACATCAGTAGGCAGCCGGCTCTCTTGCCTGCCTGCTTCGCTACTCCAAGCTTGTCACCGACTCACAAGGAGAAGAAGACGCAGGTGTTTTTGGATGGGCTGACCAAAGTCATCCTATCTTTTGGTACGCACTTTGCACCCACAAAGTGTAAGGTCCTGCTCGTGGACATGCAGTCACTGAACACGCAACTTACAATCCAGGGAGAGGTACTGGAAGTTGTGGAGATTTTACGTATCTTGGAAGTTGTATTAGTTCTGATTGTAGTGTGGTAGATGAGGTCAATTCACGAATCTGGAACGCTCTGGTCGCATTTACTAATCTGAGACACCTATGGTGTCAAAGTGGTGTGTCCTTAAATCTCAGGAAACGTGTGTATCAAGCTACTGTGCGGGCTGTTTTGTTGTATGACTGTGTGAATCGGACTGACAGTGAAGCATCAGTGTTGAACACTGATTGTCATCACCGTGGTAGAATTCAGTCCTAGAATGGCAATAGTGGGATCCGTTATGAACCACGGAAATAATATTTCAGAAATTGTTATTATCATCGCCAGAATTTCCGCCTGAAAATTCTACACCACGATTGTCCTTGAATAGCAATGAATAGAAATTTTGGAAGCCCGTCCGATTTTCCTGGTCTTTTCTGATTTCTCCCATTCTCTTATCTGGTTCCAAATGAATCGGCCATTGGGCCGGTCTGATAATTGGTAGGTTGTGCACTGAAGCGCCCACTCCTCTTCCATTGCTCTTGGTTGTACTGTACTCGATCGGTCCATTTGATTAGGATAACCTTTTTTTTAATAGCCGTTGTCACTGTGCTTATATTTGGCTGGAAGATGTGTTATCGAAGTCGGTCGCAACCTAGCCCAGGATGAAAGGGTAAAAGCAGCCTTATATTCCCATACTAGATTACGTCAAAATGAACTCACTCCGGAAGCTCGCATTCAGGTCCATCATTTCGCACAGATGTTTGATAATCTAGCCTTGATTGTGCTGGTGTTTTCAGGCTCTGAGGTCTTACTTGCAGTGGATGATACATGCACAGGCTACACTGAAAGTATGCCGCAGCCCTATTGTGTAACACGCTAACGACGTTGCGTATCACGTGACGCGGTTGCGAAATACTCTCGTGCAGTTGGGTTGGCACGGGAGTCTGACGTGCGTCGAACTTCAAGTTTATTTTGCTGGACATTATGGCTTTTTACCTTCATCTAACGTACCAGTCTGCCTGCAGTTTTATTGCCCTATCTCTGTTCATCACCACAGGTCTTTGTCGTATGGGGCCTCTTATGCTGCGCTGTTTGAGATTTCAGCAACTAAATGTCCAGATATCAGTGCGTCATTCATATTATCCCTAATAAACATGACAGCTCGGCAGTCAAGATGTTGCCTCCTAATAACCCATAGTTCCTTAGTGCGCTCTTTGACTGCTCTTCTCTGGGCTTATGCAACCGGACGATATCTCAGCTCTCGCTCTTCTCTCGGATAGTATGGAAACAATGCACGGACAAGGTGACTCATCGTCCATTTTTCGTTAGTCCGGCTACTCGACTGTGTGGTACAGATGTTTGACGCAACTCCTGACATTCTCAGTCGCTTGTGCGCATCTCTAGTCGCGAACATGTGAACCTACCTCCACCACACATTCATAGCATTTTCCGACGCCACTTAAGCCCGTCACTTCAGAAGAGCTAGGTATGACCGGCGGGTAGAATAAGCTGTATTCCGTAGTCTTTGTCAGATCTTGAGGATTTGTATTGCATGAAAAATAGTCCAGCTGTAACACCCTTTCGGTGCTTAGCTGCCCTGCCACCCAAAGAAAGCATGAGGACTGGGGTACCGTCAAGTTCCCCAAGCCTAGATAGGGGAAATCGAGAATCGGAGGTCGGGTTCGAACCACGAACCTTCCGGTTAGTAAATCCGCGTTCTAACCACAGCCATCTCCCTATAGCATGGACTACTACGTTTTCGCTCCGTGAATTCTATCGGTTTGTTATTCGCCTGGCCCTGGTTGGGCCGGTCGGCGTTACATATGTCTACTCAGACTGCAATATCCGCATTGGCCAGTAACCAGTGCTCTGGTGTATTTCGTCCGGTTTGATACCACCATCAGTATGTAGAAAATTGGTCGACAAACGCTCGGTGGTGTGGCATATCGAAAATTGGTCGACAAACGCTCGGTGGTGTGTTTCTTCACAACCCTTCGCATTGAAGTGTTGCTCTTTGGGGACTTGAAAGAAAAACACTAGTAAATACATCTTTTTAGCGGAGCCACAACAGCTCAAAGCGTGATCTGGCAGACCTTGTTTTTGTTTCGCTGGCAAATAGCTGTTCTTACACCAAGCATCTTCAGTCAGTAATACAGTGTGCACATTTTTCTTACGAGGTGGGACATGCACGCATACGTTAGTCGCATCTGCTCTGCTCATCACTCTGATCATTTAACTCCAACTGCTATGGAATGTATGTACATTCGCAGCGGTCGTACCACATTCCTCTGAATCGCTTCATGTCACAACAGCTGTTGAGTCGTACCACCAGTGTGTCTTCTTGCAATGTATGCGCACAGTGCAGTGCGAATACATTATGCCGACTGTAGGTCTGATGCAGTACAATCTCATGAACATCTATATTGCAGCTGAGCAACCGCTGTGTGAATAACTTCATTGTTTGTTCGCAAGTTCGCTACGAGTCCATTCTTACGCGTAACATATCAGAGCTTCTCAGGCCTCATTCAATCTGATGCCATCACCACTGGGAGGAGTGCACAACGTGAAACCCAAGTAAACTGCTTTTGTTGGGGATACAGTGGCTTGGAACCTATCAAACCCATTGGATTGAAATCAACTGAAAATTAAAAGACAGCTTCAGTAGAGCACTCGTAATTAAAACAAAATTTATCATTGGCAGTATGTCGGTTGTTCAAGTGGCAGTTGATATTTTCACCGAACTTGGCGATCGTTTGGTATGCAAACTTCTTGTCACAGTATAGGTGGACATCGTTAGTGCGCATGCTGATGATCGGGATTCGAATTTGGGTACTAAAAACGTTGTCTTTTCCACCATAAAAAGTACTGTTGGTTTATCGGTATTTCTTTGCTATGGATGATGAAGCACTAAAGAAACCACCAGCTCAGGACTAGGGGGAAAACTGCACATCTATCTTTGACGATGGCTTAAAGTGACATGACGGAAAGGTCTTCCGTTGCAGTCATTTTTACCTTGTCGGGGAACTATCTGACAGACAGTATTTCCCTAATTTACTAACAATGCTTTGGTTACGATGATCTCGACAGGTCACTGCGAAGTGCGAACTTGAATTGGTGGCCTAGTTCATCTCATCGTCTTGACGGATCACACCACCCATAAGGTTGTTGAAAACTCCTCGACATGCCGCGGCAAGGATGCGCGCTTCTCAAATTTCATCACGTAGCCGCAGCCCCCGAGCTTCCGTGATCCCTAGGTCCTGTTTGAACCCAAATTGTACACATTTCAAGCGATACACTCATTTGCCAATTAATCTGGTTTTAACCGAAGACTTAACTTCGTCACAGCGAAATCCCTCTTTTCTGACAAACTTCTCCAACTGAGTGTACTACACTGGAGTTGTTTCATGTTTCAGTTGATACGATATTCAGATTATCGCAGTACATTGTCTCAAATCAGTTTATCCACCGCAGAGCATGCACTGGTACATAAACGCTTGCAGCCAACTTGTCCATTCATTTGAACGGCCTCATCTTCCCTAGATAGCATAGCTTATCGTCGTCGGCGTACCTTGTTTTTCAGTTCGTTATGAGTAGCTGAAGCTAGTCATGTGTCATATGGCTAGATTCAGGACTGTTTTGCATACTTTGGGGTACATGTGACCAAAGTGACTTACTCGTAACGAGATTAAGTGTCCTTCTTAACCCTGGTTGCATACTGCCAGTGTTTGACTTCACCGTCTCTGTACCAGGTTTCACTACGTTGCTCGTGTTCAATTTACGGTATCGAGTTGATATGGCTTTACCTAAGGTTCTGTCCTTGTTCGCATGCTCTACTCTTGTTTTCATTGTAATTCTTGGTCAATCGGGTTTTCTAAAGCACATAAACACGAGGATAGTGATGAGGCCCTGAACCCAGGTGTCTAATTTCCAAAATCCAATTTGCGAAAATCAACGACTATGAGCGTATCGATGACACCCTCAGCGTCATTGCAGCTGTTCCATTGCCGCATGACCACAAAGAAGTTTTCCAAATCGTAGATTAGAAAAAATAAAAGAGAAACCGCCCTTCCTGTCCGTAGATCAGTTTGACTAAAGATCGCAGATGCGTGAGCTGTAAGGTATCCGGGCCATCCTATGTGCCTGGGCCGCGAGCTTGTGATGAGGCCATTACCCGTAGATTACTCAGTTGCCGTCGGGGCTGGTTGGCTTCTTATCCTGCGGAACTAGCAAAGCAGCAAACACTACCATAGTATACCATACTGTTCCACACTATACTATAATATAGTATACCATACTGTGCCATGCTATACTATGCTGCATAATCCCTGTTGAAACCGTTTTCATTGTCCCCCATGATCACCACATGTGGATTTTCGGAAAAAGCGTTCCTGTGCCCACACCTTCCACTCCATCAAAAGCTGGTTTTCTTTCCGTCACACAAATGTCCCAGACCGATTAAATTATGGTTCTGCTCTCAGTCTGTCTGAAAGCCCGTGGGGCATACTTGTATGCCAGTGTGCAAATTTACGAAATTCTGTAGCCCCAGGATTTATTCCCCGATTGCAGTAAGATCTAAACTCAAAAGCATTATTTTGCAATGCAAGAGTGAGCAACGTCTCAGCGGATTATCGTGGATCAGCCACTTCGTTCCCCTCAATCAGCCAAATTCAAGGAAAGCTGTTTTTTACTTCCAGACATTGAGTGATAAAGTGATTTGCCTTTGAAGGAGCATAATCATAGTTTCCTTGAGTTCATTCATTTCGGTGGCCACAGCTTGAAACCGGATAGAAGAAAGCAGTATTTCTGGATCGGCCAAGTATTCTTGCACAATAATGTAGTCTTGATGGGAGACTCACCTGGTACCCAGCTAAATCTCTCGTTAATGACGCTGTTCTTCAGCTGAGTGTGATGCACCAGGCCGCCTTATGCTTCATTTGGTATGATATTCGGGATATCACAGTACCCATAAGATTGTTAAAAACTCTTCAGTTGAAGAATACGAGCATAAACGAGACATTCGCCTGGTTTCAGATAAGTGGCCCGCCAAAACCAAGTATTGTGTCAGAGCACTTGACAAATTCCATCCATCCATAATGTTTATTGAAACTCGGAGGTCTGACTTGCCTGATAAGCCCCAATGAGTGCGAAACCGTTTATGGACTTCCCAACGAATTTCAGGAGCCTTATGAGTAAGATATTACACCTAGTATTTTTGCATCTTCCAACAGCTCTGCTTACCTAAGCGATTTATGCGATTTCAAAAACAATGAAAGTCGATCACATATGTGTTTAGAGAAAATAACGGTAAGCGTTCGAATTGTTTTATAATAATAGAAGCAAATTGCGTTACCTCCCGGCCTATTCTTGATTGTCCTCTTAATGTGGCAATGTGTGAAGTTGCATTGAAGGTCTACTCCACCATCGGACACAAGCGAATACAATGAAACCTACACAAATATCAATAGTCCTGTTTTCCTGCGAAGCTTGGTTTACTTCACTGTTACTGGCAAAAGTTGGGCGACATGATAAACACATTCTTTAAGTTATTACTCGTCTACACAGTGATCTAATCCGTTTGGAAATAGCCTAGAATCTGTCTTTGAATAACCATATCAGCTGTTCATCAACTTTCTGATAGACAAAACGTCTCGCTGTTTAGTCTGTTTTTCCAACAATCGATTCACATGATCCAGTCGGATCCGGAAATGTTTTAGGGATTTCCTTTCTGTGGGGTTCCACTAACAGATACGCTTGGACCAAGGTTTTGTGGCAATCTTTTCTCGCATATTGGTTTCATCGATTGCTCGGCTATAATAAATAAATAAATAGAATAATTTCACTACACCGTGATCGAGGAGTCGCTTCCGCGCGTGAAACGCATGAACTTCGTATACATAATCGTCACTTCAAAGCGTTTCTACTGCCAGGGTAGGAATTGCTTTGTTGAAGTTACGGCGCCGAATGATGAGAGCATTCCAGCCATTATCACAATCTTTGTGAAGTGACGTCACATAAGCAATCTTCACTCGCTTTTGCGTATACATAATCGTCACTCCAAAGCGCTTTCTAGTGCCAGGGTAGGAATTGCTTTGTTGAAGCTGCGGCGCCGAATGATGGGAGCATTCCAGCCATTATCACAATCTTTGTGAAGTGACGTCACATAAGCAATCTTCGCTCGCTTTTCCACCGTTTTCGGTTGAGTCATTTGTTCCGTTTGTTCGTTACTTTGTGTAACTAATGGAGAGAACTGCTCCGTGTACTTTTGGGTCACCTGGCCATATTATTATTATTATCGGAGAAAAGGGAGGGACACCGGCTTTCTTTAGTATTTTTCGAGTCATCTCAAACAGAAGAACTCTGTCCTTTCGATTTCAAGTCAGGTTGCAACGTTATAATGACACTTTCATAAATTTAAATGCCTCCGAAGTGTTTTCTTTTTCTCTCACCATACCAAGCTGTCTCTAAGACTTTAGAGTAGCATCATCTGTAGTCCACTTTGGGAGGGAATGCAAACAGCTGAGGGAGTGCCACGGGTTGTCTTAAACGGGTCCAACCCATTACACGGTACTTTTTTCGTGCTGAGATATCCCACAGTTGTTCGTAAAATATGTTGGGAAATTCCTTCAGATGTCTCGACAGGAATCTCAAACTATGTTGCAGCATGAAATTGCAGTGCCTCAAGGTATCCAACCTGTGGCATAGAAGCCAATGAATGGCAATTAAGTCAAAGAACTGTTTTACTTGGGAAATAGCACGTGACCTTAGATTGGGTTGTCTTTGACCCGCTTTGTTACGGGCAACATGCGAGGTAGCTTGCCGCTTCCTTGTGTCTTTTTGAAGGCGTTCCATGGAAGCACAGCAACTTCCATTTTCCATTCTCCTGTACGAGTTTCTCTTTCACTGTTCAATCCCTTTCATTAGACAATTGATCGACTGGGTTGGTTATTTCGTGTTTGTTCGGTGAACCAAACCGACTGGATGAAAACTACAGCTATTTTCCATTCAGTTATTTTTGTTTCATTGACCATAGTTTCTTAATAAGCATTAGCTAAGAATCTCATGAGAAGCCTATACTCCAAAACACTACAACATCGGAAGGGAAGTTCCGCAAACAACTGTAACCGCTCAAACGTATTACATATGCCGTGTCATATTCTGAGTTGAGGGGACGTCACGCGCGATAGTTCGTTACTTTTCTACATCTATATGCAGACAAGCTCCGGTTACAGTAGAGATCACTGTCCGCTCGGTGTTTTTGCGACTTTATCTACCATTTGTGGCAGCTTAGTTGTCTTTCACAATATCCTTAAAAAATAAGCCATTGTTTCGCTTACGTTTGGCTGAAATAGTGGTACCTGTGACCTTATCACGAGAAGCTCCTTTCCCTGTCCCAGCCGTAAAAGTACTACCAATTTCCCCACCGTTCCACAGATTCATCTTTTGTCCCTATCATTTGCTCTTCCTCTTCCGTCGCATTGATTACAGAAGTTTGATCCCAGCCGTAAAAGATCTACCAATTTCCCCACCGTTTCACAGATTAATCTTTTGTCCCTATCATTTGCTCTTTCTCTTCCGTCGCATTGATTACAGAAGTTTGAGTAGCTCATGCTCAGCAGTCATTGGGCAGTCAGACACTGTGTCACGCTATTGGTTGTTTCTTATGGTCATGCTCACGCTCTCTGCCAATCGCTGCTCGGATTTCTTGTCAGACCTAGAAAAATGCAAGTGCGCCGTTTTGCATCAGTCCTGTGCGAGTATCTGAGTACGAAATACTAATCAGGGAACGCAGACAATTACGCGTTTGCCGCTCACCCTAGATGTAATGCGGAGTTGGATGGAATTCTAGCCGATTCACTGTCTTAGGAATTTTTCTTCATCCGCATCCATGGCTGTACATCCTGCGCTCAACATTTTTGACTCTGCTACTTGTCAGAACTTCTCGCAACCAAGCAATCAGTTATAGAAAATGATTGATTGAATCTCCATATTATACTACGCACCAATCGATGAAAAGCAAGACTGGACGTAGACTCTTTCCAATGAGAGTCGCTTGTGAAAAACTGATTGAGGATGAATGTTGTTCGCCGTATCGCTTTCCAGGTAGTTGCGGAACAAAAACACATCCAACGGAAACAACAGCGTCTTCTTTTACTTTCCCTCCGCTTGCTCATCAAGGTCTAAGCGCCTGGTGGACACCACTTCATCAAGCATATGTGAAATCGGCCGGTTGCGGGTCTTGCTGTGCCGAAACTAGTGCTGTTCTTGGTGTCTCAACCGCTTCCTGTCCCACTGTGCATAAGCACTCTTCATCGGTGGCAGATTTGACAGATGAGCTGGGTGGTGATTTCTCAAGTGATGAGGATGTTTTTCTTCCCGACCCACTGGAATTCAACCGCAACTGTCGTGTCCCCAGCTGCCCGCAACAGAAGAGCTGTCCTTGTGATCCAAACGAGGAGCCCTCTCGTTGTGTTTTGTATCCTGGTTCATCTCAGTCGGATAAGCATTGCTCTTTTACAGAATCCGTTGCTCACTCGGAAGAACCGATTTCTGGTGGTTCTGCTGTGCTCTCTGACCTCTCACCCGAAGCTCTCTGTCCCTACATATCCACTGGCTTCGCAGACGTAATTAGCGAAGGCGTCTCGGATGATGGTAACGGGTTTGTTAAATCCTCTCCAAACACCAACCACAACAGTCGATCCGAACTGCTAAGCGAAACAGCGTCGGTTATTCGAAATCAAAGGGCACTTCCACCGGGGGGTTCCATTAACGGTCGTACACAAATTCACTGTGTCACGCTAGATCCCGAGATACATCCATTTAGTGATTCCATTCGTTGGGGATTTTTCGCTCAAGGCTGCTGTTGTAAGCCACGTCTACCCCAAACAACGCGTTCAGATCGCCGATGTTCCAGTGTTTCCCAGGCATCGTCGTCGCTTCTCGCCAGCGTACAACCGTTGAATACCTTGTTCCGGCTCCTGCTCCTGCCGCCACCTAAATCGGTGGCGGCTTTTTCTCGACTTGTTCAATCTCTATCACCGTCGTTCGACCTTACACCAAAATCCCGATTGCCGTGGCACACAGCGACGCGCAACAGATCCGTTAGTCGGGCTTTTCGTGGAATGGGTGGTGAAGATTTCACCAAGTATATGATGCTTTGTGAACGCTATAACCCGCCCGTTGGACAAGTATGGTCGAAGTCCCGGTCATTAGCGCCACTGCACCGAAAGACAGAGACAACGACTGCTGTTCCAAACGTGACATCCAATTGTTGGTTAACTCCAGCAGAGGCTTCACGTCTCAAACCCAAGCGACGCCTCTCTGATGGCCTGTTGCTAACCCACATTCCCACTTCAACCTCGGTTGAGTTGCCGGAATCAGCAAAACGAAGTTCCACGGGAACATCCACTCCAGGTTCGAAGTTTTCCGTCGTTTCAGCCAAGAACACGAAAGAATCTTCCCGCGACTCTAGTGGTAACTCGAATTGTCGTACAGCAACTACTGCGAGCTCTCTTCTCCCGTTGTTTGCGCGTCGTCACTCTTACGCTACTCGTGCTTATGCACCATCCGCCTTCGTGCCGACCATCCTTCATCCCTCAAGCTTGCATAGGTCCATTCCATCACTACCACATCAACAGGCTCCCTATCCTAATTCGTTCCGTGCCTTCACCGCCCCGGCGTCTTCTGTGGTTTCTTATGCTTGGAACTATCCTCAAACCTCCAAACCTCAAATGATCTGCCCCTGTTGCGTGCACCTCGAACCATCTTCCAAACTGCAGTCTTCTGACGCTTTGTCCCCAGGTAAAGACCACGGCAGTGTGTATGTTGATTTAACTGGTTTCGATGTCACCGTTTCTGTGGAACGTTTACCTCCCTTACGTGATACCCATAACAGAAACTATCCTTCACACCTACCGTTGTCGTCTTTCAGTGGTGCACCACCAGTGTACCGCAAGGCTTATTCAGTTGAGGAACGTGATCGTACTGGCCCGGCTCCCTCGTTTTTTAGTCCTCCCAACAAATCAACCTACTATTCACCCACGACACTGCCACTGTCTCCGCCTCCGCCTTACTCGGAATCCGGCTACCCTGCTCCGGGGCTTCCGCATAATGCCAGCTATGGACAAGCCCAGTCCGTTGAGAACCGGGCGCACTGTATCCCACCGACTTATCACTCTACACCATCCACTTGGGGCTCTCATAGCCCAGCATCACTTGCCCTACAGCCATTTCTTTGTCGCTGCCAACTGTGCCTCAGTTCCCAACAGGCCTTATTGAATTGGCGTCTGCTATTCCTTCCGTGCTGTTCCAATCTACTCTCGCACTGTCGTTCCTGCTATCCTCCATGGGAACCTGGTGTTGCCCGAGCTTTCAACTTCCCATCAACAACCACAAAGGGGTATCGTTGCTTTCAGTCCGCTCCAGGTCAACATCATCAAGTGGCAACCGATCTAGACTGTCCACTTTGTATGACCCTAACATGTGTAAACCCTCCACCTCCCGCGTGTTGTTGCCCCTGTTGTTGCTGCTGTTGCCCTTCCTCTTCTGCTTATATTTCCGGCGCGCGTAATGCGAGTCAGTCGCCCTTTTCGATCACAAATTCGCCGAGCAGTTGCTGTAGCGGTGATGATAGTGGTGTGTTTATGGACCTTGTTCCACCGGATTCCTTCATCCGTTCGTTCAGCTCATCCGCCGTTCCAAACTATGTCTACATTCCTGAACCGATACGTGTCTCCCGTTCACAGGATGTGTACAACGCGTTACGCACTTGTCTTGTACCTCACTACGAGTTAAGGGAATGTGAGTTCATTGCTGATTTCTCATCCGTTCAAAAACTTCTCTCCGAATTTTCAGACTGTGCAAGACACGTGTATCGATTCCGATAGTTTCTTCGTAGAAACTTATGTGAGGCGCTTTTAACCATTCGTTAAAAGTGGTCCTAATCTGCTGCCCCATCTGATCCTCTAATAAGATTGTGGCTGTCCTCACCTTTAATCAGCGCACCAACTGCCACTGATGAGACAAATTGCTATCATAGAGCAATCGGTTAATCTCAACTGTGCAGTAGAAATTTCATCCTGTCAATGAAGCTAGTCTATGCTGAAAAGCCGAGAAGCACTGTACAGCTTTTCACCCTTGTTGGAAATCATCAGCAATGCATGTCTCGCGATAGGGTTTCGAGTCTGTGACTTTCCTGTTCAGTGGTTAGAGGGCGAATTTACTGACTCTAAGGTCCGTGGTTCGAACCCGACCTCTGCTTCTCGACTTCCGCTGTCTAGGCTTGGGCAACCTGGCGATATCCCAGCCCTCATGCTTCCTTTTGGTGGAATGGCAGCTAAGCACCGGAAGGGTGTTACAACTGAATGGTTATCTTTACCTTCCGGTCACTGTTCGAACACTTAGCTGTTTGGCCAAGAGCGACTGGTTGATCGTGTGATTAGTTCTCAATGTGCGCTTTTGTCAAAGTTATTGGCTTCTTATCTACACGTTGCCCAATTTCTGACTGGGCCGCTCATATATGATTGGCTGGCATCCTGAATAGAGCTGTTAGTCAGCAATGGTCGAATCACTGGACGTATAAGCGTACCTGATAAAAATTCATCAGTTTACGAGGAGCTTCACTTGGTACCTAAAGCCTTCTTAGGTCGATGTAAGCCTGAGTGGATAGTATTCGCTGACCGCTCAAACCCTTACGAACGGGTCTAAAAGATGAACATATTCTATTCTGATCTGGTATCACCCGGAAGCTAATAAGAGATCACATGTTTAATTTAATGTGATCTGGCTTTTGGGTAGTTAGCAGTTACATTGAACTGTTTGCCTGAGAGAGGTCCAATTGTTCCTACAATAGTAGCCGCCCGTGGTACCTTGTCATAATGTTCCTAATCTGGAGAGCAGATCGAACAAATCCTCAATTTCCTGTGATAGTTGAATAGTACTCGAGTCGGATAGCTGATTTTTCCAAAGCTACCTAATAAGGTTCACCGTCCGACTTATACGCTCATTTGTATACTAATTTAGTTCTGAAGGGAAACGCACCTGGAACCCGACTGAATATCTCGTTTGTGATGTTCTTAAGCAACTGAATGTGATGCCCCAGACCGTCTCATGTTTCATCTGGCACAATATTCAAGATATTGCGGTACATTGTACAAGCGTAATACACCATTAAGGATTGCTGAAAACTCTGAGAACCCAGGACCGATTTCGAACTTTTTGGGGCTCATCAGGTAGGCGCTGTCCCCAAGTTTCCATAAACCTTATGTTCTATTTGAACCCAAATTGCACGAAATCTGACTTATACACTCATCTGTGTACCAGTTTGGTTTTGACGGGAAGCTGACCTAGAACCCAGCTAAATCTGTCGTTTATAGTGCTCTTCCACTATCCCTTCCCGGCCGTGTGGCTGTGCATGGCTATCGCAACGTCAGTCTATTCACATCTCTATACATATGACTGATTATTCTGCTTGGATTTCTCATCCTTTGAATCCATTTGAAATATACGTCCCTCACAATGGTTAATAAGCTCTTCGCGCATTTGTTCTTTAGCGTTCACTGTCTCGTCTACCTCAGATCCTTTCCTCGCGTGAAAAGCATTGTCCACGGCATACTGTCAGTTATAGTATCCCCCCCCGTAGTCGGGCGTAAGAGGAATGGGTTTCCGCTTAGTATTTCCCACGGCTGTATTGTCACAATAATCGAGTTGCATTTGCCATATTAACGGACCAGATTCAAAACGGAGTTATAGACCCATGTGGTCGCATTGTCTAGCAGGATTTGCCCTCAGATAACCCTTACGCAACACATTATAGTCGTGTATCATGTGGCTTTAAGTAGTCTTCGGTGACACCTTTTACCGATACTCAGCGAACCCCCGCGAGCGTCTTTTCAATTACTTCCCAGTTGTCCCATTCTTGACAGAGTTAACTCTGGGGCATCCTCTTGCAACAACACCCTTAGCTCTCCAAATGATCAACGACGGAAGCTTTTAGTTGCAGCGATGAACAACACTGTGTTTTTTAATGCTGTGTGTTCAGTCTTGCGATATAGACATTGGTTTGATCACATCTGTTACCACATGCAACATACCTTGATCGTTAAGGAAAAGAACTCAACCTTCAGAGTTTTTTAATTGGGTAGCAACCCGTAACGGGCTTCAGGTTTATTACCCAACTTGCAGGAGATTTGAAATGATGCTTTACGATTCTACACGCAAATGACCTATACATTTATCTTCGGGAAATAGATAAACTCTCTTGTATCTTCAGTGGTTCCTCATTGGCTACCAGTAATATCCTTATATCAATGGAACAGTGTCTTGCATGACTTTATTGACCCCAATATTGTATATCTCGCGGGAAGATCGTCTACTGGCCTATGCTAGCATGGTTGATTCAGTTTGCGAGTACTTCAAAGTATTTTGGTGTTGACCAGATCACGAATGAGCCCATGCTCATTCGCCATATGGGATCACTCCTTTGTACAATATATCCGGTTGTTAGACTCCCCAGTATCTGGAATGCTCATCGAAAGTAGCCATTCTTACGTTTCAGTTGACCATACCATACCAAGCAGTGTGCCTTTTTATTGATTTCTAATGAAGAGGTAATGTCTGTTGGGCGGTAGTAGGCCCTGAATAACCAAGCTTTCTGACGTTGGTGCTGCATTCGTTCCCGCGCCCCACTGTTTGATTTGGCCCTTGCGGTAGCCTAGTAACAATTAACTGAGTTGCATCACGTGATTACGGGACACCACGCCCTTTTTACCTTGTTTTTTTTAAGCACGATCGATATGCGATCGCGTGATTTTCCCCACTTTGTGTTGTCTCCATCTCTGATTTGTGTGTGTGTGTGTGCATGTGTTTGTGTGGGCGCCGGATGTGTGTGATGTTTGCCATTTAGGTTTTTTAATTTCATGTGATGTTTTAGTCGTTTACTCAGTTGTTATACTTGAGTGCTCCGTTTTCTTTCTTCACCTATTATCCGATCGGATGGTGCTTGTGCCACCCGCATATCACAGCCAATTAACATTGTTCCGAACGAGAGACCCCACGTTGATCACGTTCTCTTGTGTTTTTTTAACACCTGTTCGTTACGTTTAGTGTGACTTGATTTATGATGTGTAATGCGTTTAAACGACCTGCCGTGTAACTGCTGCAACACGTGTGTGTGTGACGCGCGTTCGTGTCTGCAAGGAAGTGCGCCTTACCACTGGACCATCAAGTCTACAACGTTGTTAGAGTTGTTTTTCTGCGGCTACTGTTTTGCAGACCAAACTGAATAGATAGCCGCGTAGTTGTCTTACGGGTGGTGCAGCATATACTCAACGTCTCAACGCGGTTGAACACTTGAGACCTGCCGCTTCAACCGCCCTCCCCCCTCATCTGCTCATCCTTCGTTTTCAGATCAATACCGAGTATAGGACTTTCAGGGCGCTCGGTATTCGCACAATGGAATTGAATTTTCTAAAGCTACGACGTGTCCCTTTGGACAGAAAGAGACAGGAAATTGAGTCCAGAGTACGAGTCCAGCCTTGCGAGCTCAATCTAGGCCTCCCGGGGTATCAGCAATGGTATGAAATTATTCCACTAGACTTTTTCCGCCAGAGGTATAATTGCCTCAGTGGACATTGAAATTCGGTGAGATTCAAAGATATGAATGTAGATTGGAATGGTTTTTGGTCTAAGCACATACGCAACAAAATGCAGTATTTTGGCATAAAATATTTCATTCCACTCGCAAAGCTTTTGCAGCTAAGTGCATTGTGCGGATAATGGGCACCGACTTTTAGCTCCACGCCAACCGCGTGTGACGTTACCGATAGTGAGCGATGTGGGTCGATGGAACAGGCCAATCCGAAAGTGACCAGCCCACTGTGACGTGCTGTGTTTGTGTAACGAACACCGTTTTCGAGCCAACAATCATACAAGCTTACCCATAGTAATAGTTTACTCCTATGCTGCCATGAGGAAGGAGTGCCATCGCGAAGTTGAAAGAACTGAATCAAACGAGGGTTTCGCTTTGAAGTGCATTATGCACACATGCTAGCTTTTTGCGATTACAGGTCAAATTGTTTCTGTTGTCACTTCCATTTGTGGTCAGGGATCCCTCGGAGGCGTTCTCCGGGTCTGGCGCAAGCGGTGGTTCGTCCGCCCATTCCTTTGTCCCTGCGGTTTGTCGAAGTTTCCCTATGAAAGACAACTCGCCCAAGCTAGACGAACTAATCACAATATACAGGTCATTTTGGCAACTTGTGTCAAAAGACTGACTACTGTGCACAGCCCTTGGATCAGCTCTACTAAACCGATATACAACCATGAGTGAATTTCGCATCAAGGAGGTGGTTACACGGTTGTTGTTGATTCATTAAAACCAACGAAATTGTGAGTATGCACACGCGATTGGTTGAACGCAATGAGCGAACACAGTTGCTTTGCTTGGATGCTGAACACAGTCACGTCATGTGGGCCTGGGACGCTGTTGTAGGGATGGTATGTTTAAGATTATTGACTAATCCAATAGTAACCACAGTGGTTATCCTACACAAACCTCTATTACCACTGGACCATCAAGTCTACAACGTTGTTAGAGTTGTTTTTCTGCGGCTACTGTTTTGCAGACCAAACTGAATAGATAGCCGCGTAGTTGTCTTACGGGTGGTGCAGCATATACTCAACGTCTCAACGCGGTTGAACACTTGAGACCTGCCGCTTCAACCGCCCTCCCCCCTCATCTGCTCATCCTTCGTTTTCAGATCAATACCGAGTATAGGACTTTCAGGGCGCTCGGTATTCGCACAATGGAATTGAATTTTCTAAAGCTACGACGTGTCCCCTTGGACAGAAAGAGACAGGAAATTGAGTTCAGAGTACGAGTCCAGCCTTGCGAGCTCAATCTAGGCCTCCCGGGGTATCAGCAATGGTATGAAATTATTCCACTAGACTTTTTCCGCCAGAGGTATAATTGCTTCAGTGGACATTGAAATTCGGTGAGATTCAAAGATATGAATGTAGATTGGAATGGTTTTTGGTCTAAGCACATACGCAACAAAATGCAGTATTTTGGCATAAAATATTTCATTCCACTCGCAAAGCTTTTGCAGCTAAGTGCATTGTGCGGATAATGGGCACCGACTTTTAGCTCCACGCCAACCGCGTGTGACGTTACGGATAGTGAGCGATGTGGGTCGATGGAACAGGCCAATCCGAAAGTGACCAGCCCACTGTGACGTGCTGTGTTTGTGTAACGAACACTTTTTTCGAGCCAACAATCAGACAAGCTTACCCATAGTAATAGTTTACTCCTATGCTGCCATGAGGAAGGAGTGCCATCGCGAAGTTGAAAGAACTGAATCAAACGAGGGTTTCGCTTTGAAGTGCATTATGCACACATGCTAGCTTTTTGCGATTACAGGTCAAATTGTTTCTGTTGTCACTTCCATTTGTGGTCAGGGATCCCTCGGAGGCGTTCTCCGGGTCTGGCGCAAGCGGTGGTTCGTCCGCCCATTCCTTTGTCCCTGCGGTTTGTCGAAGTTTCCCTATGAAAGACAACTCGCCCAAGCTAGACGAACTAATCACAATATACAGGTCATTTTGGCAACTTGTGTCAAAAGACTGACTACTGTGCACAGCCCTTGGATCAGCTCTACTAAACCGATATACAACCATGAGTGAATTTCGCATCAAGGAGGTGGTTACACGGTTGTTGTTGATTCATTAAAACCAACGAAATTGTGAGTATGCACACGCGATTGGTTGAACGCAATGAGCGAACACAGTTGCTTTGCTTGGATGCTGAACACAGTCACGTCATGTGGGCCTGGGACGCTGTTGTAGGGATGGTATGTTTAAGATTATTGACTAATCCAATAGTAACCACAGTGGTTATCCTACACAAACCTCTACTGAACCGAAGAATTTGATCAACGTATGATATTAAGGCTGAAAAGAAAGGTTTATGGTCTCGGATAGTAATAATAATAATCGTTCAACCATAATACCCTTTTGGTGCGTAGCTGCCATGCCAATGGAATGGGGCACGAGGACTGGGATACTGTTAAGTTTCCCAAGCCTAGACAGGAGCAACGGAGGTGCTGAGGTTGGGTTCGAGCCAAGGACCTTCAAGTCCTTAAAGTGGTGCTTTAACCACTGGGCTTCCGGATAATATTGACTCGCATTTTATGTTGATATATCCCATATTTTGTGATGGGAATGGTAGCTAACTTCATGACGACCTGACAACCCTACAACGATAAGCGGACTAAGAAAGCAAACACTGCGTGCAGTGATATGTCCCGATGCAATTTAAACAATCTGAATTCCATTTGGTTTTCACGAGAGACTCAACTGAATCTCTCGCCTATGATATTCTACAACTGAATGTGCTGCACACAGGCCGCCTCATGATTCAGTTGGCACGATATTCGAGATATCGCAGTATATTTTCATAAAGGAAACTACTCACAAGGTTGCTGTCGAAGAGTTTTCAGTAACCTTGCGAGTAGCTTCTTTTACGAAAATCTGAATTACACTTTTGATGACTAGTTTTGCTTAGACACTTGTACCAGGTCATGCAACAATGGTAATTGTCCAGGGAACCCTTGCATTTCTGGCACCTGTTTACTTCGTGACATTTCCAGACCAAGCGAATGTATTCAATTATCATGCATGAACAGTTGGTTGTACCCAGTAATCATTCAGTTGAGTCCTAATTGATAACGTCCATGTGACAGTTTCTTGTCCACTAGTCTCCTGATCTCCAGCAATCTCACGCCCTACTTGAATAGCCAATTTTACTTGTATGGCTATCAGCACTCCTCTGCGAATTAGTTGGTGTGTTTTCGTCCTGTAGGTATAATTTGGTGTTCGAGTTGGGCGTAAAACTGATGCAAATTTGGATGTTTCGGATACTTGATGATCCACAAGAAGGGCGAAACTGTCCCTGTCGGTGCGTCCTGTGAAGGATCACCTTATTCCCTCCACAGTTCAAAGTGACGAGTTTCCTGGTCCTGGTAATTCTGTCTTCACCCTAGCCGCAACTCAAACAAAGGCCTTTTTCCATCTTTGTGTATTTTAGATATCCCGCATGCCATGCCAGTTGGTGTATGCGTCAGACACCAGCTTCTGGTTCGGGGCTCTCTGTATCTTTCAGGTGCTCGAAGTCGATTAGAGACAGCAGTTAGAAGTCCCATTTTTATGTCCTAGTTCCGCGCTGCTCCCTCCGTAACTTATAACTTTTCTCACCACTCCTTTTTCGACCGGTTACTCAGTCCTGAGTCTTTGTACGCTCGGAAAATGCTAACCCCTGAGTCGCATTTTGGTTCTTTATGTGAGTGGTCGACGGCGATGTATCTGATACAAGCACTAGGGCAGGTTTACTCTTGAAGCTGATCGATACTGTACAACTGGATATCGCTCAGCACGTGACTTTTATGTCCATGTGTGATGCTTTCCATTTGTCAATACTGACGATCACTGTTTTCTGTAGACCACAGGGTTTTGATCGTCCATCCACATTCTTTGCAATAACTCACTTTCCAGATGTTCTCTATTTTATGGATTCACAGGTGTATGTACCAAATTTTATTGTTCCAAGTATTCGGATGTCTGAGCAACAAAGTCTCGTTCGTTGTATTGAACCAAAACTGTGAGGAAACCAAAAATGTGTGAGAGTCCGAAATCGTTTCACCGAAGAGACCGTTTTCTTGGACCTTCATCATCGTTGACAGCAACACCATTGCAAGAACGCCTGTGCTTCATTGGTGTCTTCATTTCGTCAGCTGAACACAAAAACTACAATAACCACTTGATCGTGGGACTAGTTCCATACCCCTTGATTGGGATTGTCACTGTCTGTGACTTAAATGTATTCCCTCCCTTCCCACATCTCAAACCTGGGCCATTTTTCTAGCCTCTCAAAATCCAGCCTTGATTGGATGTGGTTTTTCCATTGTCACATCGAAAGCATCTCATGATTAGATTCCATTTTAAGTCGATGCCCTAGGCAAGCGTTGTTATACTTTAAAAAATGTGAATAGGCTTTGAACTGTCGCCGAGTCAAATGGAAGTCCGTCCGTCTTCCCACTTGTAATTTGCGATTCACCCGTTACGTATCGTTTGTGGGTTTACTCCAATCCCCTCCATACATCACTTTTTCTCTGTCTAGATTTCAACACCGCCCCACCCCAACGTCAGTGGCGAAAACTGGATGAGCTGAGCAAAGATGGATGTGAGTCTTGTGGAATAAGTGCCCAAATTTGTAAATCTGAATATTTTTGTTTATCTACGTGATTTCATTTCCTCATGTTTTGCCTGTGAAGCGAAGACCGATAGAGCAACATATGACGTAGGCAAGGCAACGGTACAAGTCGGACAGGAAATCGGTCACGAGGAAAAATAGCCTAACAGATGTTCACTGATTGGCTGATAGTCCTACAATCCAATAGTCACGACTGCGAGCAGAAAAGTTAACATATAAGGAAATACCCACAGGGGTATGTATGTCACGCGCACGCATGTGATCCACTAGCCGCTAGTCCATCTGTCTGATTCAGTGCACTGGTTTTTGTCCCCCTATTTGTTTTCACCACAATCAACCCTCGTTTCACTACTGACCGCTCTATGCCTGTTTCCGATCAATTTTTATTCAATTGTATTTGATACGAACCTATTATTTCCCTCTCGACCCTCGAATCCACACGGCGAACTTGAACAAGTGCAGGAAATCAATTCAATCAGCTATTTAATCAACCACAAACCTGTAGCATGTGTACGTCGGTTCCACCTGCTACATTTTCGCTCACCGGGAAGACCGGAACTCCCATCACCGACTAACTTATCTTCCACAGGAAACTGGAGGAATTCCAAAACGTCATAACAGTAATAATGATTTTAGAAGTAATAATAATAATCGTTCAGCTGTAAAACCCTTTCGGTGCTTGGCTGCCATGGCACCCGAAGAAAGCACGAGGGCCGAGGTATTGTTAGGTTGCCCAAACCTAGACAGGAGCAGTCAAGATGCCAGAGTTTGGTTCGAACCACGGAGCTTTCGGTCAGGAAATTCGCGTTTTAACCGCTGAGTTATTTCGAGCTCATCTATCCTGTCTGGTTATTCGCGATCAAAGTTTGTCATGCTGTATCCGCGGTTCATTCAACGTGTGTGTCGAAGAGAATGATGCACATGTCAAGTGAAGGTTCCTTTTCACACAACTGAACAGTATCTTTGCAATTATATGTCAGATCTCACCCTGTTGTTGAACGTGCAGAGTGGTCCCATCGGACCAATTTTCAGACACAGAGCTTAAGTGCCAAGATGCACAGAGTGAGATGTGTTGCGATTCGAGCGCGTGTGTCAGCTGGATTTCATACCCTTGTCACTTTTAGTTCAGGTGTGGAGGTGAGGTTTCTCACGGAGTTTAGTTTAGCTGGAAGTGACAGTTTGTACAGCGAGGCAGCTGCTTGTTTGTATGCCTAACCTTCCTTCCGATCAGTTCAACCTTTTTTCCAGACTCACGGAAGGATCACGGTTTTTCGATCAATTGGAAAAAGCTTGGTATTGATCGAGAAGTCGTCGTTTCAGAAGGGGTTCGTAAATCTACTGATTGTTTACCAAGCTCTTCTGGAACGATTACGGTTTTTTCAGTCCCCTCGTAACCACTATTTGTGACAGTGTGCCACGGAGTGTAGGCTCCGTCAATTTGTCGGCCAGCAACAGCACTAAAATCTGAACATTTAGCTGGCACCAATGACGTGTAGATCCATATGAATTACGGAGTCTGATCAGTGACCCCCTGTAGAACCGATGGCAACGGGACGGCACGTGAAGCAAGTAAAAAAAACGCAAGCCGGATTTCGGTATGCGTTGACTCAGCTTTTGGGGAGTTCGAGGTCATTCTTGGGAAGAAATAAGAGAAGAGTTTAGTTGTACAACGAGTAGTAGAAATTTGATAGGGGTGGATGGGTGAGCAAAAACGGGTTGCTTGTTTGAAGCATACGTGCAGAGGGACAGTCAAGGCCAGGTACGATGAAAATCTTCTTCGGATAGTAGGAAATGCTTTCAAGTTATCCGTCTGATAAGAGGTGTGTGTCGGTGTATATTTGACCGATTATATACAAGGGATAAGTAGGGGGAACGGTTTCAGGGGACAGAGAGCATCCACTCATGTGTAGGCAAGCCGTCGCCCTTTTCCAGCGGCCGACACGCACGATTAATCCAATTTTGGAGCAGTAGTTTACCTGGTTTGCAGAAAAGAAGGATATATTGATTTGCACCACCAGAAAAAAAAACAGAAAATCTTTCAGAAGGTCGCGATCCCTTTAATGAATACTAAAGTGTTGTCGCGCAGCATCCCAGTTGGCAAGATTGTCTCCAGATTATAGGGCGATAGGACGTTTTACTTTTTTTTCTAAGGTAAGCTTATGGTTAGATAGATAAGATAAAGGAACAAGGAGGCAGAAAAGTTTGCGTCAGATAAGTGTAACGTGACGAACAGATCCAGGGTTTGTGTAGCGCTGTCATCAGTATCAGGGACGCACTGCTACCCAGCTGTGTACTCGCACCGTCACTTGTCGAACCATTTGCAGTAAAATTGCGAACATATCAATCAACTTCGCTACCCGGTCTACTAGCCTTTTCCATGTCTGTCTTTCCTTGTTAGTCCCCTTCACTTTGATGTGCTACAACCTACTCAGTCCCAACTATGCTACTCCGAACCAGTATCCCTACTGTCCATCATGGGCTCTCAACTGGGATTATCGGCGTCGATCGATATTGGATGAGATCCGGATCTATCATGCGAACATCATTTGTCTGCAGGTAAGTCGGCAACTACACTATTCGCCCAAAAATGTGTATTCATGTGCATGTGGATGTGGATTGCACGTCCTTATAGGGAATCGGAAATTCATCAGGTTGCTTTCGTTGTGACTCTTGGTTTGGCTACTTCATTCGAGTACTTCACGGAAGTTCTTTTGACCTTGCCAATTTAGACCACTTGTGCTTTAAATTGATAAGCTCTAGAGTATACCAATTCACGTCCGTGGTGTCTATATATCAATCGCTTCAGTCCGATTTACCGCACGATTTCTTGTCGCGTCGCCCCCTGCACTTCTCCATCTTAGGTCAAATTTTCACTAAATACTAAACCGGTTCAGCGTAAAGCAACGCCCAGCCAGCCACTTGTATTATCGAGCTTAAAAAACCGCATAATCAATTATCTATGTGAGCGTTCAATTCGCCACTGAAGGTAACTCCAATCACATCTTCTTCATGGATAAGAGGTCGGTTTTACGCATTTTCCGGTGAACAAAAGATAGTCTAGTAGCATAAAACCCTGGAAAAGAAACAGTCGGATACCCAGGATCCATCCGGTTAATTGTACACTGAGGCTAACCAAGGTAACGAGCTGTCCAAGCCCAGATCGTACATACCGTTGCTCGGAGGATCACTGAATGAGGTTCTCACGTTCGGTAAACCGGACAAATAGGTTCTTCGTAAAGTGTGGGCCTCCAAGCCCAGTACATACCGTTGCTCGGAGGATCACTGAATGAGGTTCTCACGTTCGGTAAACCGGACAAATAGGTTCTTCGTAAAGTGTGTGTGTAGCTTTTATGCCACACAAAGGAAGCAGGGAGCTTAGATACTGTCAGTTTGTCAAAGCCTAGATAGAATCAATCGAGATTCAGAGGTTGGCCACGGAACTTCCGGCCAGTAAGTTTGTGCCTTAACCAGTGAACTGTCTGAAGTCTGTTGCGGGTCCTCAACAGTCTCCAGAAAATTTGATAACGCGACTATCGCTACCTCGTATCGGCAGACTGTTGCCTTCGTGAAAAGTGGGTGGCATCATCTTGGCTAGTTTTCGCAACCAGATGCACGCTTTCCTTAATAGATTCCAACATCTTGACACAGATCCTACCCCCTTGTTTCATCGGAGCATTAGCACCGCTTGTCTCACTAAAAAGTCAGAACTACCACACTTTAATACCTTACGAGAGCTGATAATCGCTCTTCATACTTTCTCACGAAATTGTTGAACTAATTAGCTGTCGCATCCACTTCGCTGGAATGTTGTTGTCGTTGGAGGTGAATACCACTGTACAAAACTTGACTAGGTTGTGTGTTAGACCTTGTTTGTGACGACCTCGGTGACTACCATCTGTGGAACCGCTGGTACTTCAATGTGCTTCCAACCCGTTGAGTTACCCTGACATTAGGTTGAACTGAGATGTGAACATGTGAATACCTGGTTTGTTCATCGTTCTTCATAATATATCCTACTGTCTGGGTTCTCTTAACCCGGAGAACCCCCCAGGTATCGTTCAAGATGTGTTAGGCGTGTCCTAGCTTAGTTTGGACTGTTAATGTTAGGCCATATGCTCGATAACAACCCTAATGATGGCCGATCCCTAAAAGCACTTGAGCCAGGTATCTCAAATAAGTTTAAGTGGAACCAGATAAATCGGCCAACTTATGACACTGACCAACGTAGGATTTCAAAAGAATTTTTTCTGGTGGCTGGCGTAAGTCTACCACCAATCAGCCACCAGTAAAGTTTTGCTCGTAGCCCCTTGCTTTGTGTTACCGGTCAATCTGAAGCGCTTCTGCCGGTCATGCAGTGGTCTTGAATCGATTGACCAGCTTCACGAGTCATCGCCTCAAACTCCCCGGTATCGGGACTATCATTCACTCGTGAATAGCTAAGTTTCTGCATCCACACTGGTCGATTGTATTGGTTTTGTACGCACGACTGCCTGAGCGTAGCTGCTGGTCATTCGACCTGTCAACAATTCATCCAATCTTGGTGACTCGATAACAGTCATCTGACTGTCCTCCTGATGTAATCGTGACTGCTGTTCCCACGTCTGCTTATTGATTAACTGAGCACTAAAAAGCTAGTCTGGTGTTGAAAACTGTTTCATTTGGCTGATGTCTGATGGAGTGAAACACATGTCAGTTCTCTGGACCTCAGATACGTATGCCATACACTATTTGCTTCAATCACTCAAAATGGAGTTTTCATAGCGCAGAAATATCCAAACAACAGCCTGAAGTGAAAATGTAACTACCGGTGTCTTCCACTCTGGTCATGTCCATTGATATTCACTTTCGTTACGATTTAGGAATATGCACAGGTGGTAGGTCAAAAAGCTTATTACTGAGCATCAGTAGTATCGAAATTATTTTAACGCGTGGCATTGATCGTCCAAACGGATCGCAAAAGGGGACACTGTCGTCCAAAACCAACGGACAAACCGGCTAATCTCGAATCCGATTCCGCACTTTGTTGGCGGCATATGGCTTCTTTAGGAACACCCAGAGTTCGCTTGCGTAGACGAGATTTGAATCGGGGTCTGTAATACTGTGACGTGTGGTCATTTTCTAACTACATTGGACTTGGATGAATATACATGCTGCAAGTAAGTTCCAGTAAGGAACTTTGTAAGGAAATAAGACCCTCTTGTCCAATGGGACTTGATATGGTATGATGAATAGATTCGCTGCGGTTATTAAGTAAGGAGATAGAGGAATGTTTGGTCGATGTTTCGTGTGGGTGGGTGTGATATTGATCAAGGGCTTATTCGACCTATGCTGGATTATGTCTTCGACCGTACGTAGTGGTCGTTGATGCGTACGTCACAGTCCGCCTGGTTGTCAGAGTGATCTCGATTTAGGTGCGATTTAGAACACCATACTCCGTAGTGTACTCTCACCATATGGATGGACGAGGTTTATAAGTCCGGTAAGTCACAGAGTATCCGCGCACACCCAAATCATCATCATCATCATCATCGACAGCATGACATCAGTGTTCAACATCGATGCTTCACTGCCGTACAACCATGACTTAGTTGCAAGCCTTATTGTAAGGAAAAGAGTAAAGGTGGATGGGGAGTGGACTTAGTGCTAGCTTACCACACTCATTCCGAGGTGCCTACACCTCCAGGCGTTCACTCAAGCAATCTGGACAGAAACTGACAACAAGAACGCCACTGACATCGGTTGGCAGCCATATCTTGTGTCTCCAACCAGGCACAGTGAGGATCACGCGGTCTCCATCCTGGAAGGCGAGTAGCACCGACCGCACCCAAGCGTTTCGTGATCTCCTTCATACTCCTCTGCCAATTCAAGGTTTGGCCATCTCTCTGTTTATGCCACTCCGAATTGGGCATGGAAAACAGTACTCTCTTCGGCAAACGATGGTTCGGCTTACGTAACACATGTCCCAACCAACGCAGCTTCTGGTGCTGGACACATTCTTCAATGGAAGTACCCGTTACCCAACCGAAAATACGCTTTCTACCTGCCTCGTTACGGATTCGCCGACACCAACCCACGCGAGCTATGGTTCTGAGACACCGATTGTCGAACACCTGAAGACGTCTCAGGTCCGCTGCTCGAATAGGCCAAGTCTCACAGCCATACAACAAAACAGCCCGTACTGTAGCTTGATGCACACGCCCCTTCAGATTCAGGGATAAACCATTCTGACGCCATAGGTGTCTCAAGTTAGCAAACGCTAACCGAGCCTTGCAGA
>NW_008751784.1:545493-546671 GCF_000715545.1 Opisthorchis viverrini
TGTTGTCCTGCTTGCTTCAGAGTGCGAACATTGAACGCGGCCAGATAGAGTGGGTGTCGAGGCTTGAGGACTGATTTTGAGATTCCTGAAGATGTCGGCACCATGTGACGAGCAGATGCTGCACGCAAAACCGATGCATGACGGACGGAGTCATCAGTCCTAAGTGCTGGGCCTACAAGGAGAGAGTTATTAATGGGGTGGGGAGAGGGGGAAGAAAAAGTATGTGAAGGAGAAAGAAGGGAGGCGTCAGCAGTAGCCTGTTTTCGCTTACCCGCCCTGCTGTATGCAGCAAGTAAGGCGACCCGGCTGATGGCACCACTCGACGGCCGATGTGGCATGAGTTTACTTGTGTATGTGCTATTCATGGTTGTACGTGGGCTGGGATACTGCCAGGGCGCCCACACCTAGACAGGAGGACGATTAGGGTCCTCAACCAAAGCCTTTGGCTCAAAAGCCTAACCGCAAGGCGGCGGTGTTTGGCGGGAAATGCAAATGCATTACCATTTCTACGGAACAAGTCGCCACATGTTCCAACCCCCAACCTGGAGGGCCAGGAGACTGTGTTCGCCAGACCTCTAACCATTGACCAACCTGGTGTGAGAGACTCTGCGAGTGTCGCGGGTCACTCTCCAGTATAGCTCAATGGATCGCTGAGGTGCACAAACCGTCACATCACGGTAAGGTCCAGTCTCTTCGTGACGGCGCACACCCAAATGGCGATATTGTTCTTTTTTCGGTACTGGCTTGTCCGCCGTTTTCTTTGCTGCCCTGTAAGATGTCACTTGTTAACTGCTGCATTTGTTTGAGACACCGCTCACTGAGAGCAAGTTTGAATTTAACTCCAAATACTTTCTATTTATCTTTTTCCATACCCTAAATCGATTCTCGTAACCCACTTGCTCTCTTCGGTAGCCACCCGTGTTTTTGTTCGTCTTCTAAGTTGTCGGAAGCGTCTAGACGTGGGAAACTTGGTTATCAGTCGTATTCCGTCACTTGCTGTCCAGAGTTGTTGGAAATGTGTTGCTCAGTCTCATGCACGGGCTGTGTTTGGTTGTTCACTGTCTGTCGCATTCACAGTTCCCTGCCCCCCCCCCCCTTTCTGATAATGCCACTTCCTCCATGCTGCTTTCTTTGTCCTTCCGCCCTTTCTCGTTGACTGATCACGTGTTTTTCATTTC
>NW_008751784.1:546821-600118 GCF_000715545.1 Opisthorchis viverrini
GTCGCATTCATCCCTGCCCCCCCCCCCCATTTCTGATAATGCCACTTCCTCCATGCTGCTTTCTTTGTCCTTCCGCCCTTTCTCATTGACTGATCACGTGTTTTTCATTTCAGGAAGTGGAAACCAACCAGTTCGAGGAGATTTTCAAACCGGAACTGGAGAAACTCAAGTACGACGCTGTATTTTTGCCGAAGAGTCGGCGTCGCACGATGGACACGAAAGATGGGAAGAAAGTGGATGGATGTGCAATATTTTGGCAAACAGATAAGTGAGTATCAATAGTGCCTTACACGCAATAGTCGCTTGTTGGAATTGTGTTTCTCAGCAAACTGACTTCTGAGCTACTTCATAGTTCTCAAACGCTTCAACATGGCGGCTCAAACGAAGTTACTCACGGCTTCTGTGCCTGAACACAGCGATGCTATAGGTGCCCCTTCCGGTCCGAGGTGCTCTTTCTGGAATAACATGGAGGGACTTTGAACCATCGTACAGCTGCAGCTGTTGTAGCGCTCCTTATATGGTCGAATCGAATTTCCTGGCAGCCCACTATCAGTTTGGCACTTGTTGAGGCTCATCAGGTAGAGTCACTCAGTCTCCGAATTTCCACCAGCCTTTTTTCACCTAACACCGGATAATATCCTAAACGAGAGGTTTAGTTGAGTCTCCTGTTAACATCAATTAGTGCCAACATCGTGAGAATTCATGCGGATATCTTTCACTAGCCTCAGTTTGTCCAGTTTCTCCCCGTAGTCCGAGGCTGTATGGTTTATCGTACGCAAAAAGTGCCCTTTCCACCTGGATTACCAGTTTTTTTTCTTTTCATGGAAGTAACTATCTTTGGCATCACTGGTGTCTCCCACTGCAAAAGAACTGGGATGTCTTCTTGAAAGCATTCTTTTGAAAAATATTTCTGTATTAAGTTGGTTTTTCTGGGCTAGGATAATCCGACACCGAATGTAGTTTCGTGGGTTTTCGCATAATTAATGTGTCCAGAATCACTTAGCACTTCTCCGAGGCTGCGACGCTATTGTCCGTACATCCATTGAGAAGGTGGAAAACTACTGATCCGAGGCGTCGCTATTCGGCCAAAACCCAATCCTATCCACAGCGTCTGTAACGACCAGCTTTTCGCTGTACTGGCGGGCTATGTACCGAGTAAGGTAGTCTGCGTGTTGTTGGTCATCTGTCTTTTGGGTCAGTACGGAGGTTGTTTTTTTGTGGATTCCAGAGCAGCGTTACTCTTCAGTCATGACGTGTTTGATCCTTCTCGAAAAGAGGACGCGTACCGCTTTCTCTGTTGTGATCCCTCCAAGAGGATGTATCGTTCGACAAGTACCTTTGGCTGGAAAAAACAATTCAAAATGTAGTCTTTGTGCCGTGTTACAACCAGGTACAGACCTGTTTGTAGAGGTGTTACGTACGTACTTTTGATGATCGTTTCCCTTAACATGTGGGTTCCAGTGCAAACACAGCTAGCCTAACAATTTTCCGAGGGAAGTATGATCACACTATTCAATTTAAGGAGCAGCCGACGGTGTCTAATTGTGCGTGGTTTGCTGTGTCTTTCCGTCTCTTGGTCGGTTTAATCCTCGATCCTAACATCTGAAATCAGTCAGAGATTGCTAGCTTCGAACAGCTCTAAAATGCGATTCACATGTGATTGTCACCACGCGTAACTTGTTCACCCTACACTCAGTTCGCAGGTTCACACCCCTTCTGTTATTTGTTTTTCAACAGGTTCGAAAAACTTCACGAGTTTCATCACGAATTCATGATCTCCTGCTCGAACGTGTGTGAGAAACCGACTCCATTGATCCTAGATCGAGTGATGACTCGGGACAATGTCGCACTGGGTGTAATTTTTGAAACAAAAGGGT
Organism: Opisthorchis viverrini; assembly: GCF_000715545.1. Lineage (NCBI taxonomy): Eukaryota > Metazoa > Platyhelminthes > Trematoda > Opisthorchiida > Opisthorchiidae > Opisthorchis > Opisthorchis viverrini. The sequence goes on from NW_008751784.1 coordinate 548,699, forward strand.
CCACAGGTAAGTGCCCGTGGACCAATGTTGTTCTTGGAGAGGAGACTACACTCCGTGGTAGCCTTTTTATAACAGTGTTTGTTAGTAAGGCCTTTTCTCGAAATCAATTGCTCGAAATACTGAGGACCATTCAGTAACTTGAATACTCAGCATGCCCTTTTTTATTTTCGTAATTCTTACCGACACGGGATACAGTAGTCACTCTTCATACAAAACGAAATACACAAGGGCTTACTCAGAATCCATTCGATATCAAGAGCTTTCCTAACTTTTCTATTGGTATTTATGGGATCTTCCGTATACCTAGTTCTCGAGGAAACAGTAGGTGCGCACTGACTATTTTTCCTCATATGACGAAGCGATTCCCAAACAAATGCCATTTTTGCTAATTAGATCAACGAACATTTGATCCACAGCCAATAAAATATTTCTTCGTGAGAAGTCTATCACTATGAACCATGTTTTTATGTGTCTTGGTGTTTCCCATGAAAGTGTCTTCCTTTTACTCTGAGTACAACGTCCCGATTCACATATGCCAAACTCGTGCAACTACCAGGACAGTGTTGGTTCTCGGAAACTCGAGCAATGTTGTGCTACCAGGCATTGCATTTTTTCTATCCTTCAGTCGTAGAATATTTCATTGCCCATCCAACACTGACCTATCAGATAAGTCAAGTCAAAGTTCAGTCGAACGTGCTTCACCAATGTGGTGGGTGGATGAACCGGCTGTGCTGATGACCTAAACTCCTTACTGTAATGGTTAAATAATGGATATAGGTTACTGGCATGGGACGTTTTCTTTTGAGTGGAAAGCCAGTTATTCAGGGGATCCAGTACGGTTCTTATAGGGTGTTCCTTCGACGGCAGTTACAAAAACGGATATTCTCTCCTTGATAACTTTTATTGCGCGGTTCTCTCGAATAAAGGAATGCTGTACCTCCAAACCTGGAATTTAAGTCCTCAACAAGGCTGAGTCTTTGACCATTCCCTCAATAACGACTGCGTGGAACTTTTTAACCCATACTATTGGAAAGCCACTCTTCTGCAGCGATCATTCTTTCGCATGACGAAGATCCTTTCGGTTAACTGCTTTGCTTTCACGATATATGTAAGACGGGCTAATGGTGGCTTTCCATAATGTGTCCAACCAATAACTGCACCACAAAATCTGGTACTGGTGGCAGGATGATAAAGAACGTTACGATCCCTCACAGAATGTACTGGTAGCAACAAAAATTGCCAAACCAATAGTCCATTTTTGCCACAGGAGAGAATGTTCGTAACTTTGCCTGTTTTTCTTTGCTGAGCTCGCAATATTGTTGCGAAAGTTGCGTGGCCGGCTTCACGTGATTTCATAGAAGGCATATTCACTACGTAGCTCTTTACCACCTTTCGTTCTAAATTGGTGTAAACTGTTTTCAGATCGGTGCTCTCTGTACTGCTGCTTGGCCTTCAAAAGACTGTAACTCTATGTTTGTTTCCTTGTTGCTTGCCTTGCATTTTTGTCAGAACCAACCATCTGAGGTACCTCGTTCAGTTGCTGCTGCAGTGTTAACTATTGTTGCTAAGGCTAATTACCGCAATGATCCACTGGTTGATATGACCTAAACATGTCCTCCTTACGGATGTGCCTTCTGGTTCGTTGCTTTTTGTCGTAGGAGATTCGCCGTTTCATGCTTTTTCATGAGTCGACCCAGCTGACTCCATCGGTGACGATGCGCGAGATGAATTACGCTTATTTACGGCACCCGGTAGTTGTGATCAGTACCACAATGATGGTTAGATTAGTAACCTCACGCTGATTGTTGTTTGTATGCGCCTTCTCTGATGACATCAGACGGCCACGTTGGAATGTCATCTGTAACACCTGTATGCGTCATTCGACTAGCCGTAATCACGCCATCTTCAAACGAACCCGGTGGGAATCAATCGTCAAATCCGCGACTTCGGTGAAAATGCGCGCTGGATCCCCTGTGGTCCATGTGACAGTTGACGGATAGTGGAGTTACAATCGAGAAATCGTCTTCGTAAACTCTTGGGTGCTAACAAGTGACAGCATAACGGGATTATACTGTATGGCGTCATCTAGAAAATGTTAAACAGAAAACCCAGGTTTTCCCAGATAGACTAGTCAAACGTGCATTGCCTGAGCCGTAACTGCTGAACAGTTAATTTGCCGTGCGATTCTGTCGATCAATATACAAACCCGTTTTATCCGTGTATATGAATCACTTAAGATAATGTGTGCGAACAAATCCTATAAATAAATTTAAACTCCGCAAACCGAAATTTGTAGTTCCTTCGAGCTATAGCATTTACTACCCCTCTAGCGACCTGCCTTGCGTTGTTTTCGCCTCTGATGCATTTAAATGGCGGGAAAACTTGATCTCTCGGAATAACCAGCAACAGCTGACGTAAGCTTTATGTAATGTCCACCCGTCATTCAGTTGACCAATAGTCCACGTGGCCTTGTTAAATCAGCAGCGATCATGTGACTCCCACTGACAATCTTGATTATCAGTCTCGAATTAAACAGATTTATAATGTATTGGAATGAATGGTGGCAAACTATCTACAGATACAACCAGATGAGGCGCACTTTGATGACTAATACAAAATCGTTAGTTGTACAAGGTGGGAGGTTGCACACATGCTTCTGTGCGAAAATTTCGATGACAAATTGATGTCTACAATCACTGCTCCCTAAGCGAATAAGGAATGACGATACCCCCTTCCCGAATCGGAACCACCACCGGGAAGTGATTAATTTGGCCTCTCTTGGGGGTAGACTAGCTTCGGACATTTTGCCTTTCATCAGACGTCCGTTTAGCAGGTTGCTGAAAGTCGCAACACATTTATAAAACCCTAGACGTTTTTGGTGGAACTCAGTTGTTTAGCGTACCTAGAAGACATGAAACGTGAGTTGTCAACAAATTCTTCTACTCTGTCCAGCTGCGACACATGGACGTGCAGCATCAGCAGCAAAGTGGAACGAACAGACAATATACAGTTGAACAATGCAAAGTCACATGACTGAAACCATAGGAGCCGTATGTTTTGCTTAAAAGCTTTTGTGTACACCGTATTGCCTGGTGAATTTTGATGAGCGAAGCCCCGCAGGCTGACAGTAGTTTTGTGCTTCAGTTACACATTAACACACATGACGACTTTTTCAGGCCCTCTCGGTGCTACAAATGCCTGATGGCTGAACATCCCGGACTATTCATCACCATCACACCAATGTCGACATGTATGCTTCAGTTGTATGCAGCCGTAAAGTTTATGTAATTATGGTTAAAGCCTTAGGGTGGAAAAAGGCAAAAGAGTGGATGAACAAGGGATCCGGCACCGCAAACATTCTGAGGTGTCTACACCTCGATAACCTGGTAAGAAACCGACCGAATTTCGCGCTTGAGATAGTCCTGTGGTTAAGGTGCGAACCTGCCGACCGGATGACCCCGTGGTTCGAACCCGGCTTCTGCATCTCGGCCGCTTCGGCAGTATTTTGCGAACCCGCCACACCAAGCACCCGTGGTTCGAACCCGGCTTCTGCATCTCGGCCGCTTCGGCAGTATTTTAGCCCGCCTACTTCTTTCAGATGGCACGACAGCCAGTCACCGAAAGGGTGTTACAGCTGTCTTTTGCAATTTCTCCAGCCGGTTGCGAGAACCCCATCCTGGAAGGTGGACCGAAACAACAACATTCAAACTCTTCGTAATCTCTCGAGTCATTCTCCCAAACCACACGCTGTCCGCTTCATAGTTTGCGCCGTTTGTAACGGAACGCATAAAATAGTACTCGTCTCGGTGGACTATGTTCCGGTATAATAAAATAATAAAGATAGCCGTTCAGCTGTAACACCTTTTCGATGCCTAACTGCCATACCACTCAGAGGAAGCACGAGGGCTGGGATACTGCCATGTTGCCCAATCCTAGACAGGGGAAGTCAAGAGGCGGAGTTCGGGTTCGAACCACGAACCTTCCGGTCAGTAAATTCGCTCTCTCACCACTGAGCCATCTCGCTACCCAGCTCGGCATGCGTAGCACCTGCAGGACCACCACAGCTGATGGTGCTGGATGTTTTCCGCAACTAAAGTACCCGCCGTACAACCATGTACCTGCACTCTAAATAGCTTGTTACGAACTTATTTATGTCTTCCGATACGAACAACATTTCTGAGACATCGGTTGTCAAAACCCGGAAGCACCTCACAGAAGATTCATGAAGAAACCATATCTCCCCTCAGAATCACCCACGCCATTACTCTAAGGCCGTATCGTGGCGTGTTCATCCACGTGCTCTAATAAAATTCGGTGTCTTCTGTCGATGTGGATGTCTCCACAACCGCGAAGGAACCGATAAATTACACGAGTGGAAGATAAGTCTGACGATCTACCCTCGCTGTGTCGTAGTTTGAACTGCGTGTAGTTATGCAGCAGTGCAGACCAGTTTCAAGGCCAAATTTGCTTTCTGTTTTTGGTTTATGAAAATATACTGCGATATCTCGAAACACGAGGCGGCCTGTGTGCAGCACATTCATTTGTAGAATATCATAAACGAGAGATTCAGTTAAGTCTCTTGTGGAAACCAAATTGATTTGCAAATAAGTGTATTTCTCGACAGCAACACGCCTGTTTACAAGTACATTCAAGCGATGAGGGTTATATTATCATGGAACTCTTCAAATTATTTAATATCAGTGATGATAAGAACATTATCAACATGACGCACCCCAAACACAGCTTGTGAGGTAGGTTGTCTTTCAGTGACCTAATGTTTGACCAAGTGGACTGTTCACCTCAATGGCATCCGTTTTCAGTGAGCTTTTATCTCAGGCCCAAACCTCGCACTCTCTGTACACAGTAAAATTATGCTCTTTAGAGATTCAGTCGCTGGATCTGTATCGGGATTCTCCCTCAAAACTAGGTCAAATGGAAAGTCAACAATCTGTAAAAATGGAACCAACCTCTGTAGATGTGTAGTCGAAACCCTAAACTGTTGTCCGTCTGTGCGATCTCGCTCATCGGAATTCACCAGATAGCACCTTAAACACCTGTCTTCCTCGGCTCTGATAACCTAATCTTAACTAGGGGTTCTTTCCACTTTGTTGCTAATACCTTCCTTTATACACTCTGCAAGGCTGAAAAGAGTAAAGCAAATGTCAGTATTCTGTGATTGGCCCGTGATAGCGAAGTAGATAAGCTGGACCCAGTGCCTTAAAGTATTCTATTATTTAGATAAGCTGGCCCCCTAATCTTGTTAGGAAGTTGCTTCGAATGAACTTCCCGTCCGCTCGGCTACGTCGATTCGCCACTGTTGGCCGTGATTTTTGCTTATAACTCACTCATTTCGTAGGATAGATAACGTCAAAGACTAGGAAGGAGGAATTTAAGAAGCCTGATGTCTGTAGTTGCAGCTCAAGTTGCTAAATATTAACACTATTTTTTAGTCTTGAACTCGAGATAAGTGTTTAGCTGCATTAAACAGGTCATGATCTGATGAGAAGCCATGTGCAGATTGGCGTGTGCACCTTGACTGATATCGTTGAGAATCGCTATATGGTCCGATTTGTTGCCGAAATCTGTTGAGGGTGACGTCTCCGGAGATAGGGAATGTGGTGGGAATACGTGTCAACAGTGAACCCTCTTCAAGGAGACAGGCTTTTTTGAGGAAGTTTACTGTATGTTGCTGAATGTGTGGACCTTAATGCTAGTCGCGTGTTGATTTATCGTTACACGATTACTAAGAGTCATCGTATCAGGGGCCAGCAACCAGTATTAAGTGAATGCAACTGGTTGTAACAGACGCTTGTGGATGGCGTCTGGAGGCATCAGTCAATGGTCAGCGGAACGTGGTTTATCAGGGTGAAATGAGCAGTGGTAATTTTGGGTTGTTGATTTTCTACAAAAGGCTGTGTACTTATGTAGATGCCTACCTACTAGTAGATTCACTGACAAGTCGATGGACGTGATCGGTTTACACTTGAAGTGGTTTAACAGCAAGGTTGACCAACTAGGCCAACCCTGTGGTCAACACCGCCCACTTTTTGTGAGAGCTAGTGTGTTTACTAATATACCGCTATTTCATAGAGAGCGGCATATTACCCTTGATTGGCTAGCACTCAACTAGCTGCACTGTTTCTTCTGTAACATTGGCCCTGTAGGTGCCGATGGGACAGGAGGACGCCAGTTCTGCGTGACCACCGGTCACATTCACTGGGATCCGGAGCACTCTGATGTGAAGATGATTCAGACCATTCTGTGGACCGCTGAACTCTGGGCGTATATTGATCAGTTCTTGACCGGCTCTGTGGAATCGTTGGATCGGAGTTCCCCAACCAACTCGCGCAGCACACCATTATCTACCCGCCTGCCGGTTCCTGGTCCCTCCTCGCCCGCAGCCAATATGCCAGTTATTTTGTGTGGGGATTTGAATTCTCTGCCTGAGTCCGGGGTTGTCGAGTTTCTGATGCGTGGCAGTTTGCCCAAAACACATAATGACTTCCTCAACAATGGATTCAAATACATGTTCGAAGATTGGCGGTTGTTGGAAAAGTGGGCCGTGGATGGAGACACCCTACGCCATCGTTTTGCTTTCGATCGAGCCTATCGCGAATCGCAGGGAATGAAACTGACGAATTTCACGTAAGTATGCACCGTCATGCTCGCCTCTGTTCATTGTGTACTTGTTCTGTCCGCTGGGATCATACCTGGTATTTTTGTGTTGGTTGGTTTTCAAGCAATATTTCCCATAAAGTAAACCTGAAAGTATTTTATGGGATCGCAGTTAACCAGATATCACGAATTTTCCGTCTTCACTCTCACTTCCTGTTGTTGAACTGTAATCCGCTCAGTAACTGAACAACAGAATGCTGATGTTTGCTAAACAATGCGATGACGCGACTAGTTTGCTGCCCAGCCCTAATAATATACTTCAGACAGTTTTCACAGGAAAAATTTCACACCCATGATAGGTCACGTGACTCCTCTGTCAGCGGGTCGCCTGCTTCACACAGCCTTTTCCCTCTCCGTAGAACGAAATAGTTCGTCACTCACACGTCAGAACTGCGTCTTCACTAATGGATACTCTGGGAAATATAAACTAGTGGAGACGGGCTTGGGAATCACGATTAATCAAGCACCTAACAGCGTTTTCTGATCAAAGGTGTCACCATCGATGCCATAGTTCCTCAACTCTTCCGTTCAACCACAAATTTGATGATTCAGCATCATCAAAATAATCACAATCTTGATGGTGATGGCGATGAACAGCCGGATGCAACCTAACTGAGCTGAACTGGAGCTCCGTTTCTTTCAAAAGCGAGTGCTGAGTGCTTAATTTCGGGTTTCCGCTGGACTGTGACGTATTATTTCAAATGTTACTTGCGTAAGTTCTGTTGAATTTCCCTATATCCACTTCCGATTCGTTTCCTTTCTAGCTACGAGTTCAAAGGTATGATCGATTACGTGCTCTACACTCGCCAGCATTTTCGACTGCTGGGCAGTCTCGATCAGATCCATGAGTCTTGGTTCGCAGAAAGGAAGATTGTCGGCTGTCCCCATGTCCATTTTCCTTCGGATCACTTCGCTCTGTTGGTTGAGCTCGAGTTGAAACCTACACCACAAGTTAGTGGTCTAGTCGCTGCTCGTCGTTCCGCGCGCAACCGATCTCACAGCGAAACAGCCTCTGATCCAGGTCAATCGAAACCGAACGCGTCCGTCGGTTCCAGTCCGTCCTCCCTTGCCGGGGGTTCAACACCTTACAATCGAACCAGAGCTGAAAGTGTAGGATTGGAGAGCAGCAGCGGTGGCGGTGGTAGCGGTAGCGCCGATGGAGTCACTGGCTTTGCGGTCGCTCACAGTGGTAGTTCCAACAGCAAACAACGAAAACGCTAATTGCCAAATAATTATCACGTTGGACTCACGAAAACCGTGTGTCTTCACGTACACACAAACTTATACCTTCTTCTTTCATTCCCATGTCCCCTTATCACTCAACCACCCATCCATACGGACTCGTGCGAATTGATGAACCAATCAACTTCTTTTTGATGTGTTTCTCGTTTTCTGAACCTAACAAGACCTCTCTTACTATTGCACGATCAAATAGTCCGCTGTCATTTTCACCTTTTCCGCATCTAGTCGACGCACCCACTATTGTTATTAAATTTGTACCGGGTCCCTTATGAACTCCGTCGCTGCTCTACACATGAGTGCACAATATTTATGATCTCGTCTAATATCTCCAGTAAGGTCTGCCAATCCCACACCGTCACCTTCGCTTGGCCTTGACAGTCTGAGCTTCTTTATAAGTATACCCCATCCAGACCAGTCATCCTCCAATGCCATATTTGCTGCCCGTATGATTGGACGCATGTTCGTGAGTGTTTCCCACAACCCTCCCTCAAAATTGTACATCTGTTTTATCTGTTTCTCTCATTCCATTCTCCCCTTCGCCCTCTCTCTCATGTACAATCTTGTCTCCTTTCAGAATCTTCTATACCTACCTGTTTCCCGTTATTAACCCAATCAACACTATCGTTCTATGCTATTTAGCGTGTAAATAGGTTGACCTCACTACTCTTTTCCCCCAATTCACTCGACCTTTTTGGCGCCTTTCCTGTTCTGCCGAATCAGACCTGTTTGTTTATCTCTCCTCTTTTCTTCTGAAGTTTCTGCACATCTTTGTTTTTATTCCGCTTCCTGACTGTCAACCATTGGGAAGGGTCTTTTTTTGCTTTCCACTTCCCTGTCGCCATGCACAGCGGAAACGCGCTCATCCACCGTAGCCATTTCTCTCAAATCATTTGCCAACACTCCAACTCCACAGGCAGCTTTTACCAACTGACTTACGTTTTGTGCGGTATGCGCTTCCCGAAACTGTATCTAATAAACTCGTTCCTTGTTATTAGTTATTGTGTCCGTCTAAACCGTATTCTTTTTACATCCTCTCCCCCTCCACAAACGGACCTTCACCCGTGATATTACCCCAACAAGGTGGTATCCACCTATGTGAATGCGTTTCTTCGTTCGTTCACCCGTTCGTTCCTTCCTTCCTTGGTTCTCATTTCTCTTTATTTTTTCCTTCGTTGTGGAATTGCCACACTTATAGTTCTTCTGTATACGCACGATCAGTTTTTCCCCACTCCGTCCCCAAATCCAGGTTTTTCCGTCCCTCGTTCCACAGTTTGTCTCCTATTCTCGCAGTTTATTCGGTCTCTTTTCATAGCATTCGATCCGACCTGACACTTGTGTGTCGATGTACTTCAATTAAGGACCAGACTGAAACTCCTAATAAAATTGTGTAAAAACATCAATATGCAACCTTGATTGTTGTCGGCTTGTACCCCATTCGTAGTTCTCCGTCGGCCGCGACTATCTGTACGGTAATTTTAGATAAGTTGATTGCGCTCCTCACCTCTGTTTGGCGCTGTTTTGCACTAGGACGATCATTCGTTACATCCTGACAGTATTCTGTCACTGACATCTACATTATACGGATGACTGGGAACAGTTCGTGACACAGTCACTTTGAAATGTCACGAATGATCTGTACAGGGTGTCTGTCTGGTCTACTGAGGACACCAGAATGCACCACGCATTGCAGCACAACTTGCCAAATCCTATTAAAAACACTCGTTCAATTTGGGATACTTTTGAGATCACAGGGATCATCAATTATACATTTGTTCATTAATTTTTTGACCAATTCCGATCTGATTACTCAAGAAACCTGTTCACTAAGGGTGCCCGAATCGCCACTGAGAATAGTTGAAGCCATACCCGAATTAAGCATAATTCAGCTTTTGCAAAGTCCATTAGTATTAGATGTCTCCGAACCCGTGGTCGGGTCTGATGGGAACATCGGCTTAGTAACGTTGAGGTAAGATAGATCGTCCTAGGAAGAACGAACTTCCCAGCTGGTTAGGACATGTACTCCGCATGCTAGAAAGCCGTCTGATTCTCAGGGCTCTTTTGGCTCAGTCCTGGTGGACAGTGTATGACCTGGAAACGAAGTATGAAAACACGCACCAGTAAACTTAGCCGCCTCCCTGGATGAGCACCCTGGTGGTCCACTCACCAAAGGTTAATGACACTGGTAGAAATGGCCTATCGTACAGTCAGTGGCGCTCATGCATCAAAGCTAGCACCTTCAATACGTAGCTACCCAGTTCCCGAACCAACCAAACGTACCGCTGGCCCCAAGGCTTTGCTTTATGTCCCACACTCTCCCACTTTCCGGTGATCTAAACTGAAGTAGCTGGAACCATTGTGTCTGTGGTACACGGTTTGTAGCTGATAAATTGGTTAACTGTCAGCAGTCACCGGAATGCAGCGCCTTGGCTGAATTTCACAGCATTTCCAATTCATCCGTCTTACGCCCTCCTTGCCATTATGGGCAGCACACTTTCGAAGTGCTGTTAGGGTAGTCTAACACTGATGAACACCGTTCAGGAACGTTTGATTTGTTCGAAGTATCGCCTGACTGGAAGCTTGGTCTAAGTTGTAACCGAAATCTGACAGGCGTATGAAGACCGTGTTTCGAGCCACTATATAAGGTTATGTTCTATCTAGTGCCAAACTATCTTGCCTTTCTAAAACCTGACCACGTTTGGGTGTTGTAATGTTGTGAACGGATCCTGGCCAATAACTTTTGTCCGGTTGACAGTAGGAAAACGGTGATCTGTTATGTATTTGTAATGCACTATTCATAAGGTTGCTGAGAATCCGTCGACAGCCCACGACCGGTTTCGCCCTTTTTGGGGTTCATCATGTAGGCGCAGTCCCCGGGTTTCTGTCAACCTTATGTTCTAATTGAAACCGAATTGCACGAAATTAGCGAATATACACTCATTTGCAAACTGATTTGGTTTTGCAAGAGACTCACCTGGAACCCAGATGAATCTCTCGTTTATGATGTTTTCAGGCAACTGAATGTGCTGCACCAGGCCGCCTCATGTTTCAGTCGCTACGATATTCGAGATATCGCGATACACGTAAACATTTGTCTTGCACTACTCATAAGGTTGCTGAAAATCCGGTGATCAGTTAGTCCCTCTGGATAATTTATCACCAGACCAAACTCTCAGCAATCTGTTTAGAATATGTACTCAGGCACTGTATGGTGGAATTTGGTGCGTACGCGGGATAGCGGCAACCACTATCACAGGTTTTTGCCCTGACACTACAGGCTTACGAATGTGACGTCGTTAGGTGTCTCTTTTGTTTGTAGGGGAAGTTAAAACTAGTAGTTCAGCGCGGCCTGTTACTCGAGGTAAGTTTACATGACCGCAAAATTAGTTGGAATTGGTTGCAATCCCAAATATCAAGTAATGCCAATAGCCAAGAATTCTTTTGTTCATGCCTTTGGACCAACAGCGTGCGACTGCATTCGGCTGCACTACACACGTGGGACAAGCTGATTAATAGTAGTGAGGAGGTTCGGCAAATTTTGATCGAGTTTTCGCTTGTAATTGAAGCCAACCTATGCTGAAGAACTGAGAATCGTTGTACAGCTGTTTCATCCCTATTGGGAATATCAGCGGTGCGCGTCTCTTGAAACTCCAGGGTGTTTCCCACCCCCGGACTCCTCTTCGGCCACGAGCGACCACATCATAGCCCAGAGGAAGAATAATTTCACAAAATAAGCAAACTTCCATTCGGGAGGTCAGTACCCGAGAATCCAGTCAACATTTGTGATCACGTGCTGTGGATTCCGTGATTAAAGCATGATTGGCGCTATATCCTGTCTAACTGAGAGCCAACCACATTGCTGATCAGCCGTTCGTGATCGAACATTTCGTGTTTAAACTGGCGTCAGGTTTACTCACATTATTCCCGTAGTAATGAGGGGTGTACGAAGCTTCAGTTGAAAAACTGTTTTGGGAGGGGTGTATATGATGCTTTAATTGAGTTTTTGTCCTGTCAGCGAAGGTGGTCTATGCTGAAAAACCGAGAAGCATTACACACTTGTTTCTTTCTTATTGGCAATGCGCATCTCGCGAAGTTTCAGAGTCCTGTGCTCCGACTTGCCTGTCAATGGTTGGACACCTAACTGTTCGGCCGCGAGCAGCTGAACATCAGTGTGATTAGCTCTCATTTGGACAGGATATGAAGAAATTCGTCTTTTGATCACAGAAACCGCATCACGTGGTCACTTATTGGTGGACTCCTCCAGCGAGAACCCCTCAAACAGAAGATTCACTTGAAATTATTCGTGCTTTGAGCCACATAGATAGATGCTAGTATGAGGAGATTTGGTCATTTTCAATCAAAACTTCGTTTTTCAATGAAGCCAGAACCGAGAAGCGTTGCACAGCTGTTTCACTCTTATTGGAAAGCCTGCAGCGAACACATTCACATTGCTCTTGAGTAAGCCTTGCGTTGAGATCCTAGCACCGCTCGGATTTTTCACCATCACTCCACTCCCTGCAAATGAATGAGCTTGGGGGGTTTTCAGTCATCGGGTGACAAATCGATTTCATAATTCAAGAGCACTGTTTCGATCATCGGACGTAAAAGTACCAAGATTAGTGAATGGTTGTAACGAAATTATGGTTTTTGTCTTCTCGAGATCGATGTAGCCATTTCACCTCAAAATCCCTACAAATCACTTTGTTGCATCATGACTGGGCATTTTTACATCACCCGTTCAGCTGTAGCACACTTTGGATGCCTAACTGTCATGCCATCAGAAAGAAGCACGAGGGCTGGGATACCGCCAGGTTGCCCAAGCCTGGACAGGGCAAGTCGAGAAGCAGAGGTCGGGTTCGAACCACGGGCCTTCTGGTCAGTAAATTCGCGCTCTGACCACTGAGCCATTTCGCCCTTTGTTACATCAACCTACTTCTGGATTCTGACGTCCACATCTCTGTACACATACTATGATCGTATAATCTACAGAATCTGTGGTGATCCAGTTGGTCATTTCAACAGCTTAATGAGATGGACTAGAATCGTCGGTTTTTCCAAACATTCTAACCTCCTGTCCAAGCATGGCAACGAGCAACAACACTAGATGTTCCAATGTCTGGGTGTACTCATCGGAACTCCGTCAACCACTCACGTCACTGGCTAGAACAAGGATAGAGAAACAGCAGTCAGAAAGTTATCCGTACACTCGCTAAAAGTATACCAGAGTAACTCATAAGATTTTTTGGGTAAAAGACCTCAAAATACCTTCCATATGAGACGGTCTCGTGGGGGCGGCCATGATTTAGACTTGTATGGTAACCAGCTGTTTAGATGAGTGTTACGTCACACGTTCATACTTCGTGGATCCCGTAATGTGTTGAACTATTAGTAGCTCGAGTGTTTTCGTTGGCAGTTAATCAGCTGACTGTTAATTTCTTCGCCGAGCTTGGCAGCTGACATGCAGACGTTTCGTCACCATTCGAGAAGAATCACGAGTGCACTGAGTGGCACACCGATGCAGTCTCCTCGAAACGTCTTGACGAAACGTCTGCAAGCAGGTTGTCAAGCTTGGTGGGCAGATCAACATCCAATTGATCAACTATCAGATCATGTTATAAGCAACTCGGTTTTGTAGTGTTCATTTGCTGCATCGCCATGTGACGAATTGCTCTATGAGGCACATACTTGTAGGCGTGATCAGTGTTTGCACATGTGTAATTTACCAGGACATGATAGAAATTCGAAGAGAGGTTATATGCAGCAACTGTTGTTGCTTTCGTCACGCAACCGATGGTTTCAAGTGGATGCACCGTGAAAATGGTAGACAAGCATCTTTTTTAGGAAGAGCTTGGTAAACAATCGGTAGTTTTTATTTGGGCAACGTTTCGCTTTTGACACAAAAGCTTCATCAGGCCAAGTGAACACTGTCAGGTAGACAAGCAATCTTTGAACTAAGAACCGTACCGGAAAATTGGAACTAAGTCGGTTGAGAAATGAAAGTGAGATCGGCTGAACTAAATGTACCATGTCGGCCAAGGTGCAAAATTCAAACTGCGGCGTCGGTACTGATAGATCAAGATTTGATGTTTGTTGCACACAGAAGGGACTCTTTTTGGATTGTGTTTGCGATTAAAGTGGTGAGTGAGTATAGTCCAGTCAACTAGGTATTTACACGGGTTATGATAAGCCTACCGTGATTTACGATCTCCCCTTTCTTGGCTCCCTGCTCAGCACATGTTCGGACGTCAATAATGGTTGGACTTGTTGACAGCTAACGGGGCGACTGAAGGGACCATAGGAATCGTACTCAGTAGTTGATCGTTTGGTTAATGATTCTCGAAAATGAAAAAGGGGAAGCAGTAAGGTCAGTCGGTTGGACGATAACTTTGTTCGTAACAAATTCACCAGACGATGAATTTGTTGAAAATCGATTCCTCCGCTTAAGTGATAGAAGGAAACGCACATGCTGACAGTGACGCGATGAACACTGTAAACATGCTGTTACATAGTGCGATGGAATGCTTGATGCAGTCCCTTTGGCCTCACCAAGCAAGCTATAGGTGACTGTTCAAATCGGAAAGTTTGGAAGTTGTGTCTGTCTTCTGATACCTCTGCGTAAACCTTTTGGCCGAATAGTTGGCGGTTAATTTCATCAGTTTGTTTTGTATTCATTCTGTGAGTTTGCGGACCGGGTGTCCCTTATTACCAGTGCATTTGACTTGAATGCTCAACTGGATAGGGTGGTGGGCCAGCATTTCGACGTCCCTGGTTCGAACCACCCTACAGATGACTTCACGTTGGCTGCTTGAACCCGCTCAGTTAGTCTATACGCATGTCTTATAAGGAAAACGGGAAAAACGACTTAATAGTTGACAGATATTCACACAAGCCATGAAGATTATTATAATCACTTTGGATCTCTACATAAACGCAACATACAATCATGATGTGCATGCGATTCGCCGTAAGGTTTACATATCAGCCTATACTGGCGGCTTCCAGGCTGTAGGACCTTAACTGGCAGGCGCGTACAGGAACACGATTTGTAATGTACCTATTTTTGCATGTATGACCATATAAATTCTTTCCGATCACAATGTTTCTTAGATATTTCTATAGAACTAAGTCAAGATCTTGTCATATTTCGGTCTCAAACTCCAAAAATGGTCAGCAGTGATGCCAATAAGCCAGTCTTTTGGTAGCATGGTTGACTCAATACTTCAATCCGGCCTCATATGTTGCGCGAGAACTGCTGGGGTTCAGATTCCACACCTCTTGACAAGCACTCATATCCTCCATTTAAGCCGAAAGCTATTTCCTTGGGTCGGACGCGAATACAAGGAAATCCAGTTTCGACCGTTCGACAACCGTGCAACCAGAAGGAAGCACGAGGTAAGGACTGCTCTCTGATTGCCCAAGGGCGAAGAGGAGCCGCTGGTGGACCCATATCGTAGTCTTCTGGTTGGGATCTTGGGGTGGCTGATCGGCACGGATAATCTGGTCAACGGCCATTGTTGATTGGAGACAACTGTGTAATTTGCTTGACAGAGATACCATTCAAGAACATCACACGTGCCGCTGTCAGGAGTTTGCATGTTGTGGAGTTCTGACGACTCAGATGCAGTCTCAAAGATGGTTTCATTCATATTCTCTTCTCGTATCCTGTCCGATCGTTTGAAAATTTACTGCCCAGTCGCTAGCTGCTCTGTACAACGACCGGAGCAACCAAACGCGTGTTTTTGGTGGGCCCTTGGATATGATACTACGATGAGGCCGGGCTTGTTCGGAACTCGTCTACCATGATAACAAACGTATGTTTTTGTACCGAGGTCAAGAGATGTTTTTACTGTGCATCTTCTGTCCCAAAAATTTATGTGGTGCAACTCTGGGGTTAATAGGTCTGCTAATGCCATAAATGGACAGAGAACGGGAAAAATTGCGATGGGACATATTGGTATCTCACCTCCTAGAGAAGGAGCTAACAAGAATAAACCGGAACGTGTGAAACACCCACATGGGCCTCGTAGTTTTAAGCCGCAAGCTAGATGAAGTCAAACCTAGAATGGAATATCGGATTTGTGGAAATGAAACTGATTGTCTGGGTGGTGTTTTTTGCTGTTTGTTATGGGCCTAGTTCTAACTCAGAGATCAATATCACTGGAAGGTCAACAGCTTTCACTGTAAACTATACATCAGAAGGCCAGTGTTAATTATACATGCTTTTTGCACCCGCGAATGTATTATGACTTTACACACTACTAATAAGGTGTCTGAAAGCTCTTCGACCTAACCTCAGTTATCCACTATATGGCAAAGACCCCTGTTATGTTATGTCCTTCAATTGTGCATGCGTGAATGGGCAGGTGATGCACCCGTCTCGTCTGTCCTACTTGATCCTGTACTATCGGAATCGGCAGCTAGTCAACCAGTGCTCTCCTGAGATCAATTCTTCAGGCTACTGGCACATCCTGGTGAACTGCGTTCTGTCACCGCTTCACGGACCACCGCAGTGTTTCTCGGCTGCTAACTCATCACTATGGCGTAGGCTGGTTTTTGTTCCATTCGCTCACCCTGGCAATTAGCACTCAAACGTTTCATCACCGACCTAAAGGACACGCACGCAGTCTCATTTGCGTCCTCCCCCTTCGTTATCACTATGCCAACCCATCGATCAAGGCCCGCCTGCTCGGGCCTTAAAGTGATTAAAGCAAGTGAGCGAAGCAGTCCAGATTTTGCATGGAGCGGCAGCTGCTATCGTGGTCCATAGACCAATCAGCTGCGTTCCTTATATCTCACCATCAGTCCAAGGAGCGTTTTCCGAGCTCCCCAGCTACGAACCGAACCATGAAAACTCTGCCTCAGCTGCAATTCAGAACTAACCGACGTTGTCTATGGATAGATGACAATGCCTAGCGCGGCGACTCGCTAGCCATACTTGGAACTCTTTCGCAGGCTGCTCATAGCATGACATTCCGACCATTTGTTCGCCCAATCCGATTTTTCCTCAATTTTGACTTTCAGATTTTGTATATCTCCTGAATCTGTTAACTTTTCCCGAAAAGAGCCATTCTGTAGGCTGAGGTTCGACAGCGCCGTGAGATTTTGTGTAAATGGGTATCAAAAATGATGGTGAACTTCGAAACGGTTCTGTTTAGACATTCATACCAGCTTATCCCTGCCTGCTGTTGGGATAAACACATATGGAATGACACAGCAAGCTAGTTCAGACATCTTAAACTTTCCTCCTTGAGATCCACGCGGGTTGCTACCATCTTCTTCCAAAGCAACCATCCCGAATGTTGTGGGCTGGTCACGCATGTTCGAACGCTGTCCACTACGGCTGAACTACGGCTTGAGGCAGCCTTGCGTTAGCTACATTGCTGAATATCTAACTTTTTAGTTCAGCAAAGTAGCTTGTGTTTCCACGGCTGTCGGATGGTAAAGAAACGGCACGTGACAACCAGCTCCAATTCGATAAACCAGCACACTGCATTGGCCCTTTTAGATGAGATAAGCTCTCCACTCATTGCACAACTCCATATGATTGGAAGAACTCACCATGGAAGATCCGTCGGTCGACACTGATAGCAACAAACTCCAAGCAGTCGTGGTTCCGGAACAAAGAGAGAACTCAGTTAATTAATATCCGTATCACCACACAACGCGAAGACTACAGAAGTGAAAATATGCACCAAAATGAACTCGAGATGGCTTAGTGCTTAAGGAGCGAATGTCCACGGTTCGAATCCGACCCAGGCATCTAGACTGCTTCTGTCTAGGTTTTGGCAACCTGACAGTACCTTAGCTTTCGTGCTTCCTTCGGGGACATGGCAGCCAGCTACCGAAAGGTTGCTACAGCTGAACAATTATTAGGTGGGAAGATAGTCAGCCGGTCGGCCTGGACACTCGTTACGCCCTTCGGGTGGCATGGCAGCTAGGTACCGAAAGGGTGTTACAGCTGGATGATGATTACTATTATTGTTATTATATTATTATATACCAAAATACAATTGTGGTTGTACATCTTCAACGAACTTGGTGACTGTGAACACATAGACAGTTAACAAAAGAATATACGGAGCGTCAAATTTTGTGGACCATAATGTTATCAGGCTGTCCAACAGATTCGTGTTGGTTAACTCCAAAACTATGTTGCAACGACAGCAGTTTACCGGCTATGTCCTCAAGCACTATGCAATGAAAGTTGTGCGTTGTGTCTTCCTCATGATTGTTTTAAATTGAAAGCTATGACATGAATCCGGAAACAATGGAATTAGGCGTGAAAGGAGTTCTATTATCTCCAGTATATCTTGGTGTCAAAAGATGTGCCTGGTGAGGCGACTGGACTGCGCGTACCGATGGCTGTCATACTGAAAAACGCACACGTTCCGGACTGATGGTTTGAAGATTTGGACGTGTTTTGGGCGTCAGCACGTAATTACTTGCTTACCTGTCATTCAAAGAAACCACGCTCAAAGACGTGACTGACAAAATGCTCCACTCGTTGCCACGGTAACCAACTGAGTGGGAAATCACATCTGCTTGATTTTGTTGCAACTGTAACATTTGAAAGCACTCCGGTTTTTGTTTTCCGTATGGTTATTAAGTGATATGAGATACAAAGAGTTTGAGGGTGCTGTTTAAAATCCATCGCGTGGAAAACCATGTTTTCGCTTCTCACCAGTAATAACTTCAAAGTATTGCATGCGGCCACAGGTAAATTTTCGCGTTTTGTACGTTCTAGTTCTTTTTTCAGTTAAGACTTCGTCCTGCAAGTGAGGCCAATCTAGGCTGGGAATCCGAGAAGCACTGTACAGCTGCTTCATCCTTACTGAGAATCATCAGCAGTGCGCATCTCACGAAACTCCAGGAGGTCTCGAACGCACAAACTCCAGGCCGTTGGTAGTTTGGCCAATATCTTGTCTAACTGCGAGTTAATCACAGTGTTGATCAGCCGTTTGTGGTCAGACGGTTAAATGTTTCGACTAGGAGCCGGGACGGGAGGGGGTTGAGACCGACCAGAGTTTCGCGGGTTACACCCTGTTGATAGTTTCCAATAAGGATGAAACAGCTATGTGCAGTGCATCGCCAACGGCTGTAGAGTGCTTCCTGACCTTCCAGCCTAGATAAACTCCACCTGTGAGACATAATCTCAACTGGAAATTCTAAAATCTCTTCAGACTATCACCTACCCAGTTTTTTAGCATCATCTTGTATGCTTTTCCCCCACCAACTAGCCTGTAGCCGAAAACACGTACTTCTCTGAGGCAGAACAATCTCACAGGATGAAAGCCCTCTAAGTTTTCACGATAAACGCCACCGTAGTGTACTTTCTTCGTCTTGAGAAACCAGCCCTTCGACGAAATCAGTTTTAGCCTTGGGAATATTGTCACTTGTCCGATTGCTTTAGGTTATCTCTTCAAAAGAAAGCAACTGCATCAGTCCAAATACAAACTTGAGCTGGTCGTCACATAATGCTAGACTCTAGAAAACGAAATAAGGCGATCAGTGTGATTTTCTTTCGTACACTTTAGTAGCTTGGTCACTGATTTCGATCTTGACCAGAAAGGTCACACGAATGTCTGTGTACGTTTGATTTGTACGTGGGAAAAAAGCAGAAGATATCTCGTCAAATTCCAATAGGAAATTCGGGTGGACTGTTATCTATAGGGTCATACTCACACACACACACACACACAACAAGGCGATTTGCACAATTTTAACTGGACATTTTCATTACCACGGTTGTCAGAGAGGGGATTAAAAATCTGTGTAAATTTTGAGAAAACAGAGTAGATGAACCATAAGTCATCACTTCTGCAATGCACTCACGACATACTCAATCAAGGTTTAAATTCTTACTCATCCGCCGACTCAGTAATTGAGAAAAACATAAATGACTACTATTTTAACGGTGATGAAGCCGGCGAGTGGTATATTTTTTCGCAAATCTACTTCGCTTTCATTGAAAAGTGAGATTTATTACGGAATTGAATTTATTGCTTTATAGCGTTCATTTGCATTTGAGGGATAGTCAATAAGCACCCAGGAACGTTCAGGAAGACGCATTCGAAAAGAGGACGGATATTCACTTTTTATAAACAAGATCCACATGAGAGTTTTTCTTTCCTGTCCACTAATCTGTAACCGTTCATTTGGTGCTTTCCACTAGACAACTCCGCAGCGAAAACCTTCTTACCTTCTTTTTGGCGTCCTACGAGCAGTGCTCCCCAGATGGATGGTACGGCTGGCGCATTTATATTCGGTCACCACTGTCATCAACTCGGTGTTTAGCACCGATGTCTTGCAACTATAAGCACGTGAACCCCATTCTGGAAGGTGGGTTGCACGGACAACAGTCAGGTTTTTGGTAGTTGCTTTTGAGACCCCTATACCAGAAATTGACCACCTTTCTGCTTGCGCCATTCCGATTAAGTCACGTGAAACAGCAACTTCTTTCGGCAGGTGATTCGAAGTGCGCATTATTGAGCCAAACCACTGCAGTTCCTGTTGCTAGAAATATTTTTGTACCGAAGCCACTGCTGCACAACCGAACACCCATTTTTCCAATTGGCCGGTCACTGTCAAATTCGTTAAGACCAGCTTACATGAGCTGTAATTCCGGGATGGGTTTTCACATATCTGAAGCTGCAGTCCCAGGCAAATTTCACCTCCCGAACGCAGGACAAAACAGCCCGATATGCACTTTCCTTGAGATTGAGAATCGTGCAGTGAACGCGTCTGTGAATTTTGGGCCAGACTTGAGCACATGAGCGTTTTGAACATCTACGTACTGCCCTTTGGTCATTACCAGGATAACAAAAGCTTAATCTTGAATGAACTTTAAAGCAGCTCTCCTCGGCTGATCTACCAATAGCCACAATATATCCAGAGAATTGTAGCTGGGGCACATTTTGCAAACCAATTTGGTTTTCACGAGAGACTCAACGGAATCTCTCGTTTATGATGTTCTTCGAGTGAATGTGCCACATAAAGGCCGTCTCATGTTTCGGTTGGTACGATATTCGAGATATCGCAGTATATTTCCTTAAAGGAAACTACTCACAAGGTTGTTGAAAACTCTCCGATAGTCTGCCTGATGAGCCCCAAGAAAGACGAAACCAGTCGTGGGCTGCCGAAGAGTTTTCAGCAACCTTGTGAGTAGTTTCATTTATGAAAAAACACAGCTTGTTCATTGTCTTGTCGCAACCTGCGACCTGTGGACATTTCGATAGTTCACAATTTTACGAGCGTATCCGTTCTTAACGAGCCGCACACAGACTGCTGGCCCAAACGACAGTGTCACTACACCCAACATTGGGCCTCACTTATATGTTCAATGGCTTAATAATAACATTACTACTACTAGGCTGTCCAAGCCTAGACAGGCGGAATCCAGGTGTAGAGATTCGAACCGCGGACCTTCCGGTCAGTAAGTTCGCATCTCAAACACACAGCTATCTCGAGCTCAGTACCCTACTGTCAAATAAACTGATGCACGCTGAGCATGCTCGACGCTGCTGTCAGGTGTGAGATCTCAGCTACGGAATCAGTTAGGTTGCAATGTGTTTAATGATACCCACAGACACGTCGATTGGTTCTTCTGCTTGGCCAGGTGTTCAAACAATCCCTTGTTCTCTCCATTCAGTCAGCTTGTGACGAGTTCATTTGCATTTGAGGGATAGTCAATAAGCACCCAGGAACGTTCAGGAAGACGCATTCGAAAAGAGGACGGATATTCACTTTTTATAAACAAGATCCACATGAGAGTTTTTCTTTCCTGTCCACTAATCTGTAACCGTTCATTTGGTGCTTTCCACTAGACAACTCCGCAGCGAAAACCTTCTTACCTTCTTTTTGGCGTCCTACGAGCAGTGCTCCCCAGATGGATGGTACGGCTGGCGCATTTATATTCGGTCACCACTGTCATCAACTCGGTGTTTAGCACCGATGTCTTGCAACTATAAGCACGTGAACCCCATTCTGGAAGGTGGGTTGCACGGACAACAGTCAGGTTTTTGGTAGTTGCTTTTGAGACCCCTATACCAGAAATTGACCACCTTTCTGCTTGCGCCATTCCGATTAAGTCACGTGAAACAGCAACTTCTTTCGGCAGGTGATTCGAAGTGCGCATTATTGAGCCAAACCACTGCAGTTCCTGTTGCTAGAAATATTTTTGTACCGAAGCCACTGCTGCACAACCGAACACCCATTTTTCCAATTGGCCGGTCACTGTCAAATTCGTTAAGACCAGCTTACATGAGCTGTAATTCCGGGATGGGTTTTCACATATCTGAAGCTGCAGTCCCAGGCAAATTTCACCTCCCGAACGCAGGACAAAACAGCCCGATATGCACTTTCCTTGAGATTGAGAATCGTGCAGTGAACGCGTCTGTGAATTTTGGGCCAGACTTGAGCACATGAGCGTTTTGAACATCTACGTACTGCCCTTTGGTCATTACCAGGATAACAAAAGCTTAATCTTGAATGAACTTTAAAGCAGCTCTCCTCGGCTGATCTACCAATAGCCACAATATATCCAGAGAATTGTAGCTGGGGCACATTTTGCAAACCAATTTGGTTTTCACGAGAGACTCAACGGAATCTCTCGTTTATGATGTTCTTCGAGTGAATGTGCCACATAAAGGCCGTCTCATGTTTCGGTTGGTACGATATTCGAGATATCGCAGTATATTTCCTTAAAGGAAACTACTCACAAGGTTGTTGAAAACTCTCCGATAGTCTGCCTGATGAGCCCCAAGAAAGACGAAACCAGTCGTGGGCTGCCGAAGAGTTTTCAGCAACCTTGTGAGTAGTTTCATTTATGAAAAAACACAGCTTGTTCATTGTCTTGTCGCAACCTGCGACCTGTGGACATTTCGATAGTTCACAATTTTACGAGCGTATCCGTTCTTAACGAGCCGCACACAGACTGCTGGCCCAAACGACAGTGTCACTACACCCAACATTGGGCCTCACTTATATGTTCAATGGCTTAATAATAACAATACTACTACTAGGCTGTCCAAGCCTAGACAGGCGGAATCCAGGTGTAGAGATTCGAACCGCGGACCTTCCGGTCAGTAAGTTCGCATCTCAAACACACAGCTATCTCGAGCTCAGTACCCTACTGTCAAATAAACTGATGCACGCTGAGCATGCTCGACGCTGCTGTCAGGTGTGAGATCTCAGCTACGGAATCAGTTAGGTTGCAATGTGTTTAATGATACCCACAGACACGTCGATTGGTTCTTCTGCTTGGCCAGGTGTTCAAACAATCCCTTGTTCTCTCCATTCAGTCAGCTTGTGACGATCGCCTGCTGTTCCAGACTAATTGCCCTCAGGTCTCAACCAGAAGAGAAGAATCCATCTACTAATCGCATTATATGTTTATTCGAATTGAGTTAATCAAATTAGTTACCGTTTTTTGCCGAATTGATTAAATGTCCATTATCCCCCCTGTCGGTCGTAGAACAAACGGTTTTTCATGAACCCCGTGTTCCCTTCTGGTTAAATGGTTGTTTTTAATTCTAGACAGTCCATCACATTGCTGGAAAACACGCTTCATAATTGAAGTTGTTGTCAACCAAGGCTCATAACTAAAAATGATTTCCAGGTTCAGCTTTCCACGTCCACCTAGTGTGGTCCAAAAAAATTGGATTCAGTTCATTTTCGTTACTTATCATTAAGTTTCTTGGATATGACGTCACGTAGCCAGGATGAAGGTGAAGCAAGTAACTCGCCTGTTCCAAGCTCACATTACAGAATAGCTCATCACTCCGATTACCATTCAGCATACCCTAGCTTTATTTAGTTTTTCAAGCACTGACAAAGAGCATCGTTTATTTGTTACCTTCAGCCGAACCGAAGCTTGTGAAAGCCACGCTTACGTAGTACCTCTTTGTGCTCAGCCACCAACCAGGTTCATCGATGTGTGGTTTCGATTGAACACAGCCCACTCATGAGTCACTTCATGTCGTACCATTCCGCGAAGCATTGCCCCATGCGTTTTATCCTTGTTGAGAATGACGGTTTGAATGGCCGTTTGAATCCGCAACCTCCCGGCTGGTAGTTGGACAGACTGACCATTTGGTGAGGTTCTCTATATGGAATTTTGAGCCGCGCGTAATTTTGACGACCCAGAATGTCAAAAGGAAGGATTTGGTTTGTTAGTCCGCGGTACCATTCACACAAAGTTGGGCAAGACTACACAACCAATCTGAATTGTTCAAGCTCACCGTATCAACAAGTGCGATGGCCTGCCATTGACGGGGATGGCGAGGTGTCAAGGTTCACACGCCACCAGAAAACGACAAGCGAAATGCTGGCTCAGTTATGCTGGGGGCGGTCGTCCATCCCGAGGCCAGTCGCTTGATTCTGCGATCACAGGGAACTCATGACAGAAGGAGTCACAGTGGGCTCAACAAGCGAGGCACAAGCACACATTGGCAAGCAGGTCGGTGACACACGCATGACACATATGCCAGCCTACCAGTGTGGAACGGGCGACTCACGCAACCAGATGAACGGCAGGTACGAAAACAGCATGACAGGTGATCAATAGTATACGGTAGCAGTACGCAAGCGAATTGGCGAATTACGTGACGTCAAATTAGACTCAGTGTCAATCATGCCGGGTGAAAATCCTAGCAGAACATCTGGATGTTCCCTTCGCACACAAGCTGTAAATGATTCGGCTGTTTATCACCGGTCGTAATCTTAAGGTGTATTCCGATCATAATTCCCGACAAACATAAACGGGCTGTCCAGTAGGAAATCGCATTTGAAGCCTTAAAACCCCCTCGCCACATTCCAGATGTGAACTGTTGGAAAAAACTGCAGAGGTCATATCAACCATTAGTGGAGTAGACAATAATGGACCAAGAGCAGTAAACTGCGTGACCGAAGATTAAGTACGTAATACATTTCTTAATGCAAGTCGCCCACACTACCTGTCGCTGTTGAACGAAATGACCAAAAACCATTAGGAGAATAATCGTGAATTTGAGTTACCTTGAAAGTTAATAACTTGTGCCCTGTCGATTATCTCTAAGAGACAGAAAACACATTTAATGAGATCTCCAGCACAGGCTGGTCTCAGTTTTAATTGAGATTTTCTCCTGTAAGTGAAGTCAAACTATGCCGAAATCTATGCAAAGAAGCACCGCGCAGCTTCCTTATGCTGATTGTGAATCATCAGCAGTGCCCATCTCACGAAACTCCAGCGGTCACTGTGTCCTGTCTAATTGCGAGCTAATCACATTGCTCATCAGACGCCCCTGGAACACATGCGCTTTGCTTATCGGGAATCCAGCCTGAACTGGCTCCACTTAAACGAACAAATCTCCTTTGAAGTTGCCCGAAGCTCTTCAAACTGCCAACTGACTGAACCCACTTCACGAGGAACTCCTCACTGATAGATGATTGACCAAAAGGAAAATAACATTGCTGAAGATCCTGAAGGTTGTAATCAAAGTACGGATGAAATGCCTGCATGCTACAGATACTGATTTTCAGGTTTCCTCACAAATGTCCTTCAGAAATACCACACCACTGACATAATTGATCACGTTATTCCAATCGCAGGTGGAACTAGCAATGGGTAGCAATTGCGGTATAACCACATATTAGGAATGTGTGTGCCCTTCACTGAGAACACATCATCGCAATAAACATACCTAAAGTTGTACTCATCATCCTGCATGTTCCAATGGAATGTGCGATTACGATCGAACTGGGCTTAGTTCAGCACCCATGTAACTGTACTGGAATCACCAATAGAGGGTCTTCCAGTTGGTAACTAATGATGCAGTGCCATTCCAAGCTCCCCATCGGCGTATCCTGCCGAAAATATAGAACCCTGGGCTTTCAGGTTGAATCAGTGATCAAAATGCTAGACCTAGTAATCGGCAACGGAGGTCACTCTCTTACTGAACTTAGGAAGAAAACATAAACGGGCTGTCCAGTAGGAAATCGCATTTGAAGCCTTAAAATCCCCTCGCCATCTTCCAGATGTGAACTGTTGGAAAAAACTGCAGAGGTCATATCAACCATTAGTGGAGTAGACAATAATGGACCAAGAGCAGTAAACTGCGTGACCGAAGATTAAGTACGTAATACATTTCTTAATGCAAGTCGCCCACACTACCTGTCGCTGTTGAACGAAATGACCAAAAACCATTAGGAGAATAATCGTGAATTTGAGTTACCTTGAAAGTTAATAACTTGTGCCCTGTCGATTATCTCTAAGAGACAGAAAACACATTTAATGAGATCTCCAGCACAGGCTGGTCTCAGTTTTAATTGAGATTTTCTCCTGTAAGTGAAGTCAAACTATGCCGAAATCTATGCAAAGAAGCACCGCGCAGCTTCCTTATGCTGATTGTGAATCATCAGCAGTGCCCATCTCACGAAACAAGAAGCACCAGCTTCCTTATGCTGATTGTGAATCATCAGCAGTGCCCATCTCACGAAACTCCAGCGGTCACTGTGTCCTGTCTAATTGCTTGCGAATCACATTGCTCATCAGACGCCCCTGGAACACATGCGCTTTGCTTATCGGGAATCCAGCCTGAACTGGCTCCACTTAAACGAACAAATCTCCTTTGAAGTTGCCCGAAGCTCTTCAAACTGCCAACTGACTGAACCCACTTCACGAGGAACTCCTCACTGATAGATGATTGACCAAAAGGAAAATAACATTGCTGAAGATCCTGAAGGTTGTAATCAAAGTACGGATGAAATGCCTGCATGCTACAGATACTGATTTTCAGGTTTCCTCACAAATGTCCTTCAGAAATACCACACCACTGACATAATTGATCACGTTATTCCAATCGCAGGTGGAACTAGCAATGGGTAGCAATTGCGGTATAACCACATATTAGGAATGTGTGTGCCCTTCACTGAGAACACATCATCGCAATAAACATACCTAAAGTTGTACTCATCATCCTGCATGTTCCAATGGAATGTGCGATTACGATCGAACTGGGCTTAGTTCAGCACCCATGTAACTGTACTGGAATCACCAATAGAGGGTCTTCCAGTTGGTAACTAATGATGCAGTGCCATTCCAAGCTCCCCATCGGCGTATCCTGCCGAAAATATAGAACCCTGGGCTTTCAGGTTGAATCAGTGATCAAAATGCTAGACCTAGTAATCGGCAACGGAGGTCACTCTCTTACTGAACTTAGGAAGACTAAACCTTACTCAGGATGATAGTAGAATTAACAGCTGGCGGCACTATATGTTGTTAGCTGTCGCTCTAAGATGAACTTTGCCATGCTTCTATCCATCTACTCTGCCAAACAGAATAGCGAGGAGAGATGTAGAACCAGTTCGTGTTAAAGAAGAATGGACACGCGTGGATGATGACGGTAGAAACTAAGTTGTATAGGCTTACTCTCATGGGTGATCTGTGACTCGGTGAGCAGTGCAAGTCAGCTCCCACACGAATCGGCTGAAAATCTCTATCTCATCATTCACCGGCGCCTTAGAAAATGTTCCCTCGACAGATAACTCAAACTGTTCTCGATATTATCGGGTTGACAACGACATTGATAGGAACAGATGTGAACAGACGATGAGATTGAAAAACAGACTATCCATTCATCGCGGTACCATCACTGATTACCGTCACTGTGATTAGTTACAGACACAGTTGATGTGACGTCAGAGACAGCTCTGCGAGACCATATTATACAAAGCAATTGGATTTGCAGCTGAGAGAAAACTAGTTTGTTGTGAGTTGCGCTGACTTTCCTGAGCGATCAACACATGAGTCCACGTGACNTGTCCAGTAGGAAATCGCATTTGAAGCCTTAAAATCCCCTCGCCATCTTCCAGATGTGAACTGTTGGAAAAAACTGCAGAGGTCATATCAACCATTAGTGGAGTAGACAATAATGGACCAAGAGCAGTAAACTGCGTGACCGAAGATTAAGTACGTAATACATTTCTTAATGCAAGTCGCCCACACTACCTGTCGCTGTTGAACGAAATGACCAAAAACCATTAGGAGAATAATCGTGAATTTGAGTTACCTTGAAAGTTAATAACTTGTGCCCTGTCGATTATCTCTAAGAGACAGAAAACACATTTAATGAGATCTCCAGCACAGGCTGGTCTCAGTTTTAATTGAGATTTTCTCCTGTAAGTGAAGTCAAACTATGCCGAAATCTATGCAAAGAAGCACCGCGCAGCTTCCTTATGCTGATTGTGAATCATCAGCAGTGCCCATCTCACGAAACTCCAGCGGTCACTGTGTCCTGTCTAATTGCGAGCTAATCACATTGCTCCTCAGACGCCCCTGAAACACATGCTCTTTGCTTATCGGGAATCCAGCCTGAACTGGCTCCACTTAAACGAACAAATCTCCTTTGAAGTTGCCCGAAGCTCTTCAAACTGCCAACTGACTGAACCCACTTCACGAGGAACTCCTCACTGATAGATGATTGACCAAAAGGAAAATAACATTGCTGAAGATCCTGAAGGTTGTAATCAAAGTACGGATGAAATGCCTGCATGCTACAGATACTGATTTTCAGGTTTCCTCACAAATGTCCTTCAGAAATACCACACCACTGACATAATTGATCACGTTATTCCAATCGCAGGTGGAACTAGCAATGGGTAGCAATTGCGGTATAACCACATATTAGGAATGTGTGTGCCCTTCACTGAGAACACATCATCGCAATAAACATACCTAAAGTTGTACTCATCATCCTGCATGTTCCAATGGAATGTGCGATTACGATCGAACTGGGCTTAGTTCAGCACCCATGTAACTGTACTGGAATCACCAATAGAGGGTCTTCCAGTTGGTAACTAATGATGCAGTGCCATTCCAAGCTCCCCATCGGCGTATCCTGCCGAAAATATAGAACCCTGGGCTTTCAGGTTGAATCAGTGATCAAAATGCTAGACCTAGTAATCGGCAACGGAGGTCACTCTCTTACTGAACTTAGGAAGACTAAACGTTACTCAGGATGATAGTAGAATTAACAGCTGGCGGCACTATATGGTGTTAGCTGTCGCTCTAAGATGAACTTTGCCATGCTTCTATCCATCTACTCTGCCAAACAGAATAGCGAGGAGAGATGTAGAACCAGTTCGTGTTAAAGAAGAATGGACACGCGTGGATGATGACGGTGGAAACTCAGTTGTATAGGCTTACTCTCATGGGTGAATTGGTGCGGTGTTTCCTCCACGATCCTGCTAAAAACACAGTGATCTGTGACTCGGTGATCAGTGCAAGTCAGCTCCCACACGAATGGGCTGGAAATCTCTATCTCATCACCATTCACCAGCGCCTTAGTAAATGTTCCCTCGACAGATAACTCAAACTGTTCTCGATATTATCGGGTTGACAACGACATTGATAGGAACAGATGTGAACAGACGATGAGATTGAAAAACAGACTATCCATTCATCGCGGTACCATCACTGATTACCGTCACTGTGATTAGTTACAGACACAGTTGATGTGACGTCAGAGACAGCTCTGCGAGACCATATTATACAAAGCAATTGGATTTGCAGCTGAGAGAAAATTAGTTTGTTGTGAGTTGCGCTGACTTTCCTGAGCGATCAACACATGAGTCCACGTGACTGGAGCTCAAGACCAGCAATACACATGGCGGGTTTCTGGATGCAACAGTCGAGTCGAACTTCACATACAAACTATGCTAGACATAAATTCCGTATGAAAGTTTCTGTGACTAGTGCAATGGGAAGGCATACGGGGGCTTAGTGTCAATAAACTGATGATGTACGGCTGCACTTTCATCGATCGCCGTGGAATCAAATGTTCAGTTGGATGGATCTCAAAAGGCGGGCATCATTCACCCCTACCCGTGAGTAGGCTTCAAGATCAAATAGAGATTTTGTTTAGAAGCTTTCATGCATGGAAATGTTTCCAGTACTCTTCTATATCTTTCACCAACAATTCACATAAGCTGTTCTTCAATGGTGTACGTATGAGAGTAACGTGCATGTTTCTGCCGGAAGTGCCCCGCATAGGTAACGAGAATCTGAGTGTCAAAATATGCCACGCCTGAACGTACGATCTTTCAGCGGGCGCCCCTATCCAGCGCCGATTTTACCATGACCTGAAATCAAACGTGATCTATCTTGCATGTTCTGGACACGTATATCTATGGGAAAGTTTCTATCATCCCCGGACTTACAGATGACAGTGCAATGCCCATAAAGTAGTTGTTTCGGAATGCGATCTGATCCCGTGCATCCCATTGTCATTCACATCTCATCATTGACAGCAACTCCTGATTGGAATACTGGTGCTTCACTGCCCTACAACCATGCACCTGATTTCTGCGGGGTCAAGAACAAATGGTCCATCAGTAAAACGTTCAATGCTTGTGAGATACACCTGTTTCGAAAGGTTGTCGGCAGTGACTGACTGGGATAATCCCGAAAGTGAACCGAACTGGGTCGATTGAAAGAGGAGTAGATGGGTGCATGACTGTGCACAGGCCAGCATCCCAATTCAGTCTAAGTTTGAAAGTGATTCACATCCCTGAGGAAGTTGGGGAAGACTGTCCGACCAAATCGAACCATCCAATAACAACCACAAATGAACACAGACTGCGAAGAGTGCTGACTTAAATAAGACTAAAAATGAAGCTGGTGGCGGCGCTACTCATGACTCCCTCTCTGCGTCCGGCCCGATAACTCGGGTGGCTCAAGCACCGTGCACATCTCCCTGATCTGAGACGAATCTAACCAAACAGCATAAGTGCTTACAATGTTAATTGATCGTTCCACAATGGTATTCTGCCACTTTTGCTGCATTCTAGGCTACTTAGTCAAGTTAGGTTTTTATGAATGTGGATATGAAGGACAAACAGATTTGGTTTTAATTTAAGGCTAACAACTGGCGGTTACTGGAGGCCATCTTTTACCTGTTCGAAATTCAGCATCCTTGTGGGACGATTCTAATTTCTTTTATTAGCGGTAAAGCACCCCTGATTAACGTGGTTCCAGAAACTGCCCATTAATGATGCCTTTGTGTGATGAACATGACTGATGCTCTATTCATTGCTCTATTCATTATTCTCTTGTTTTAATATTCCATATGCTGTACATATTCGCCAATTCGAATACATACGTGCTGGTTGCCACTCTTCGCTGAATTCTGGATTTCTAGTTTGTCGGGTTATACGGATATTGAAAACGGCCCATTAATGATGCCTTTGCATTTTGTTTCCAACCTCCTTCTAGTGCTAGAAGCTCCTTGGTTCGATTGTCGACGCACATGTTTCTTGATATTATTCAGCGGTTGGACTTCTGGAGTTTCGCTGATAACGGAGCTGTCGCGTGTAGAACGAAATTCATTCCCACTGAATTTAGCCCAAACAAACCTAGGTGTTTGGATATGACAAGAAGCCACTTAAGGTTTCTTTGAGCCATGGAAATCGCTGGGATAAAGTGCACTCGTTTGTGTTGCGTAAGGTCAGCAAGTAAGCTGACGAGGAATTTCGGCGAAAGCAAATCTGAACAGACATGTGACATAATCGTTGTTTCCAAGTCAAATCTTACTAACTTGTTATACCATCAAGCTTAGAAAAGTAAGGCATCCACATGCAAACCAGATTGGTCCTGATCGGTCACGTGCAACGTGGAGAAGAATCACCCGATGAAATTAACATGCTATCACATATAGATTCAGCGGTGGTACTTGGCGTTAAGGAATCCCACTGGCTGCTGCCTCAGATAATTGAATGTTCATTAGCTAGCTTCTAGTGAAACCAAATTCTGCTTGTGTTAGTTGATATGTGCGTAACAAACAGTCTTTTTAACACAGAAAACAGACCGCGGTCTTAGTGGAAACCTCACCTAGGGTGAAATCGAAATGAGGTTATGGTCTTTGAATCACTGGGATCCTATACACAGTAGTCAAGACCTAGCGGATCCGAATGTACAAGACGCCGACGCTAGTGCGAACCCCGGGAAGTCACACTGGCTAGAAAACACGCACAAGCCTTTTGGAGGCATAGGTAGGCTTGAGGATAATGGCATGGTAATGATCACCAAATTAGTGGTTTCAATCCTTCATCCGCCAATTTCTCCAAGCTCCGAAGGTTGAGAAATCGGATACAGTGGCTTGGCGAACCGCCATCTCTGCAAGCTTAGTAAAGTTTGAGTCACAGTGCACCTCAGCAATCGAAGACAAGCTGGGTATTCGAAACAACCGTGCTCTTGCAGGTACAACCACGACCACGTAACCTGTGGGTGCACACAAGTAAGCAGATACGGGCCAATCGGTCGTCAGCGTTCTCACTCATAACCAGCACGGAGTCACTTTTCAGTTGCCCAAAGTAAGCTATCTACCGTTTATAAGCACTATCTGCTCGACTATACTGTTACAATACGAGATCAAAATCGTCATTGATAGCAATCAGGTGAGAATGCCTGTGCGCACGCCATAAAACCATGTAGTTTATTTCAGTAAACCCTCATTATCGAAAGAAGAGCGAAATGGAGATCTGCGACTGGCCTAGTCGCAGATGGCCATTATCGTATGCACGTTTACGAGGTCTCCCATCCGTGACGATGGTTTTCGATATCCGAAAGTTCAAATAATTAGTGACCAATGATTCGAGTTCAGCCAAGACAGCAAGAATCTGATTTCATACTTACCTCTGTTTAGCAGATTTTTCGCTGTTCCAGAAACTGATTGATAAAAAGTACTTTGGGACTGTCTACACTTCAACCCAAACGAGGTACTGCAGACGCAAAAGTTAGTGTCAAACGCTGAAATACCATATCATCGTCATCATCGTTATTATTATTATTATTATTATTATCATAATCAGAAAATAAACAATATGCTGACGTTCGTGCCACTTGGCACTCACCTGGTCAGAAGCCATTTTGAGACCTGTGGGTGCACACGATTGAGCGGATATGGACCAATCGGTCGTCAGCGTATTCACTCATAACCACCACGGAGTCACTTTTCAATTGCCCAAAGTAGGCTATCTACCGTTTATAAGCACCATCTGCTCAACTATACTGTTACAATACGAGATCAAAATCGTCATTGATAGCAATCAGGTGAGAATGCCTGTGCGCACGCCATAAAACCATGTAGTTTATTTCAGTAAACCCTCATTATCGAAAGAAGAGCGAAATGGAGATCTGCGACTGGCCTAGTCGCAGATGGCCATTATCGTATGCACGTTTACGAGGTCTCCCATCCGTGACGATGGTTTTCGATATCCGAAAGTTCAAATAATTAGTGACCAATGATTCGAGTTCAGCCAAGACAGCAAGAATCTGATTTCATACTTACCTCTGTTTAGCAGATTTTTCGCTGTTCCAGAAACTGATTGATAAAAAGCAAGTACTTTGGGACTGTTTACACTTCAACTCAAACGAGGTACTGTAGACGCAAAAGTTAGTGTCAAACGCTGAAATACCATATCATCGTCATCATCGTTATTATTATTATTATTATTATTATTATTATCATAATCAGAAAATAAACAATATGCTGACGTTCGTGCCACTTGGCACTCACCTGGTCAGAAGCCATTTTGAATTGAATAGGTGACCATCCAGACGGTACTGGAGGTTCACACAATCGTGTGAATCTCTAAACACCGTGCAGGTTACAATTAGATAGCACCATAACACATTCCTGTTTCATCTCGCTGCACTGCAATATCTTGTGTTTACAGACATCAGAAGCTTAACCTCTGTTGAAATTAATAGGCACCTATTCTTGTCGAACACCCTCTGATAACTGGAATGTTTTCTGCATTATTTAGCCGAGTGCACCGCTTGTCAAGTTCCAGACTGTGTGTGCAGAACTCCACTAGAGAAAACAACTTGTGGTATGCCAAGTTCGATTAAAAGTTTTTTCATTGCTGTGAAATACTGCTTCCAGTAAGTAAATTGCTATCGTTAACCGCATGTGACAATATAAGACAAGATAGTGGATGTTCTTTGGTTATCGTTGCTGATTTTTATAAAAGGGTAGATTCCCTTGGAGTACATAGAGAAAATACCTACCAAATCGGGACAGAAATGATTGCCAAAACGGTTCATCTAGGTAGCCTATTACATATTTCGTACTAACAATACAATAATAAAGTCTAGGGTCGAATTTCGGGAGGCAGAAGTTCGGGTCTACGAGAGTACGCCGGTGTTCCTTGATGGATGCGTGGATAGGTAGTCTCGTAGTTGAGCACGTATGGAACAGAGATGATTGTGAATGAGGGCGCCGGGAAGAATAAGCTCTGATATATCTACTTAGCAAGATTTGAAAGAGGAATTTAGGGGATAAATTACCGGAGGTAGACGGTATTCTAATACAATACCTGATTAAAATGAGGTCAGTTTTCAACAGTCTACAAAAACCACGGGTGAGCAATATAGTATTATAGGTGGGGCAGTGAAGAGATTGAAAGATTTCATTACAGAAAGGCCAATGTGCAGGCCAAACAGCTATCTGGTGTTAAAAGTTTTTGTGGACGTTCTAAGCGAGCCAATGGGAGGATCAATCAAGATCCAGGATCGTCTTACTTGCGCTAAAGATCATCTGCCGGTGGTTGCTGGGGTAAGCAGTGGTTGTGAGTCATCCGGATGTTAGCAATAACAAACTTGGACACAATCTCGATGCACTTGCCTGGATTCGAATGATGCTTTCAGACCAATATCATGTAACATAAAAATGGGGCTGGAACGGTATGGAATCTGTGGTGCAGAGGAACGGGTCCTGTCAACGGCGGCGTCGTTGACACATTCTACTAGGACGCTTGAATCGTCACGGTGTAGGAAATCTGAAAAAAAGCATAAAGAAAGATTGACAGAGTGATCCCGTGTGGCACGTCTCACTCAAATTCAACGATCTTTGACTCGTTGCCACCAACCTGTACATACTGCTTACGTTCAGCGAATTGATCGCCCACACTTATCAGTGCCTTCAAGGCTGTGGAGGAGCAGATCTTGATCAACTGGATCGTGCGAACTGCTAATGCCTATGAAATAAGTGCGGGCACTTTTTCCCCGGCCGTTCAGAGATCCCAAAATCTGATGCACTAGGCAAGGAAAGGCATCCGTTGTTGATGTTTTAGTTTTAATAATAGACGTGCGGTGTAGCCTACATGATAGCATGCAAAGCAAGCTCAAAGTGCATGGAACAAAGTTGTAATCTCTCAAGCTGCAATGCGATTACCTGGGTATGGGTATTATCCTGGAGGTCATGTATCCTTTGACGATATGTAACTGTCTAAGGGCACGATGCCAGATAGGAGTAGTGTCATGGTGTTTCAACCTCAAGAGAGCCGTATTGGCAGGTTCATTGGCTTTGCATTGGAGATGTTTTTAAGTTAATTGTACCCGTCGACGATCACATATCACCCTTGACTTGTGTATTCACACACACTAGCGGAAAAAGAATAGCTTAACCAGTGAGACCACCGATTACGGCAACAAACAAGTGAGTTAATTGATCGATATCGTCGAAGGATGTTTTCTTATGCTTTTTCTGAACCAAGACAGAATTCATCGAACTCCGGATGTTTGTTCTACCCGACCATAAGATGAAGCAACATAGAGTTTGTTCAGTCTCTGCCTTGTGTGCGCTTTGTTTCCACACTTGTGGGAGAAGCGACGGAGCTTCTTGTGCGCGGAAATAAAAATTGTTCATCTTCAACGCCCTTCTTGTGCCTAGCTGTCATGTCTCCTGGAGGAATCACGAGGGCTAAAATACTGCCAGGTACCCAAGCCTAGACAGGGGAAGTCGAGAGGCACAGGTCGGGTTCGAACCACGGAACTTTCAGTCGGTAAATTAGAGTTTTAACCACTTGAGCAATCTTTTTGGGAGCGGATGGGGGCGGGACAAATCAAAGCACAGTTCGAGGTAGCTTCAGAGCACTTCGCGATACGTGGATAGATTATTGTTGTCCAAGACTTTAGTCATGAGTGTCAGCTGGAGGCAGTCCAAGTTACCGAATCCATACTTCGCTTTATTTCTTGATGTGCATCATGAGTCGGCTGCTTACCTCGCAGATGCAGTGTTCAGATGTCAGCATGGATACCTTAGTTTGCTAGCTGTACACGCTCGAAGTCGGCCTGATCTCGATTTCGGAAAGCAATTTGTCTGAGAAAAGGCTGATCAGGTTGATCAGAGTCGACACAGACCAGCAAGGAGCACAACAAAGAGCAGAAGACCAGTAATCAGAGAAATCACCAACAAACTTCCTAAGATCTGTGCACGGAGAGTCTGGAGAGATTCTAGTCTTAACTATGTGGTCGGACCTGTAGGGGATAGAGAATTTCGGTTCGCATGCAGTGCTGAGACCGTTCACGTACTAAGATCCATATGTGCGCCAAATTTCTCATAGGATTTCGGTCAGTACCCATGTAATTGAGTGAATCTTAGTTAGCTTGCACGGGCAAACCTTCTTCAAAGAGGAGAAAATCGTATAGAATGCAACCGCCCAACCAAGGCTCTTGCATAAGCATTACTGAAACGTCCCTGTGAGTTTCGACAAATACATTCATATGCAAATCAATTTGGCTTTCACAGGAGACGCAACTGAACCTCTCGTTCCTGTAATTTGTTCCAGTAAACAGGTGGCGCAAAACGTGCACCCAACTATAAAATATATTGAAGCGCACATTTCTTATATTTTCTTTTCAGAATCAGTACTTGCTATCCAGCGCGATGTAACTGGACTTCGTCCTCGATTTAATTGAAGACACCACTAAGATCCATTAGAAATGCCAGGAAGCACTTTGTTCTGGAGCCCAACGGTTTCGGAATTAGGCTACTGCATGGGCTTTCATTTCCACAACTTGTATCCAAATTAAAGTATATCGCTACGATGACTCGACTCACTTTCCGGGCAATAGAAAGTGGTAAGAGTCAGATTTGGACAAACCAGGACGCACATTCTGTCCATGGAAGACGACTGTGGAAGTTCAGCACACTCTAAATTCGTAAACCGTAAAAGACACCCAAGAATCCCAGTTACAGGACAACCAAGTCTCCATGTTCTGCATACTTTCTAGACATGAATTGATACCATGCAAGATCTGGCTGGTTTCTCAGTCACTGTGGTCTTTGAATTTGTACTTTTTAAGCCCTTGGTTGACAGAATCATGCATCCGGTTGGTATCATATTTTTTCACCCAAGCTATGCAACTAGACATGCAATATTTCAAAAACAGACCCCACGATTAGTGTCAAATTCGCTTTCTCGAATGATACTATCAACCTCCAACTTCTCAGCATTGTGCATATTCAGATAAAAACTAGGACTGACTGGTCCTTTTTCTGCCGGAAACAACGGTTAGACAGGAAAGCACTGCATAGAATTGCAAACTGGTACAAGATTCTAGAATAGTTAATTTTCCGTTGTCACCTGGATTTGGACGAGAGCTGAAAGCTGTTCACATGGATGAGTTAAGCAACGCACTAACTCACTTCACCTTGCCTGGCACACGTCCGTGCATAGGATCGTCTTTCCTTCGAAAAGACATCAGCGGGGTGTGACGAAACTTCCCCTAAGAGGAGAGCATTCTTAAGTGTTCCAAAGGAAAAGACCGAAAATGACCAATGATGATCTTCTTATATGGCATATTGTCATTAAGTAACGGGATATATATTGGTAGATAGATGTACATGTTTTTCAAAAGATTCCTGCTATTTGGGTGAACATTCCAAAGCTTGCGAAAGTATCTGTATTAGACTCCAGTGCAAACCTTCGGATGTTCACATAATTTAACGAAACCTATTGAAAAATCCGATAGATTTTCTAGCTCAAAAGAAGTAAAAATTCATACGCCTTCCCTGTGAGATAATTGTCACTTGAAATAGGGCCACCTGATATCAATTACATGCTATATCCCGTCTGAGGTCGACCAGTCCCATTGTGGATCAAGCTTTTGTGGCCAAATGGTTCAGTCTATCAGCCGGCAGGTTGTGAGTTCTAACCACCCCAGAGATTTGTAAATGAGCGCACTGAGGTTGAGGATGGAACATTTGTACAGTGCTCCTCCACTATTCGGCATAGACTGACTTCACTTAGAGGACAAAGCCTTTCGAAATTCCATGGAAAATACTTGTCGAAATTCGTTTGCCATATTGGGCATCTTGCGTGAACGGGATCGCCCTATATTTTAAGCCCATTGGCTGGGGAACGGTACCGTTTTTGGCGTATTTCCATTGTGTGAGTAGATTCGAACATTCTGTATCTGCACAAAATTGAACTGGCGTACGAACAAGGCGAACGACAGATTGGTAGATGTGGCATTTGGTTAATCATACCTACTCACTTTAAAAGTAAGACAGATAAAAGGCGAATCCGTTTATTTTTCCAAACACTCAACCGTTTAGAAAATTATGCATTCCGCAGATAGATACACCGGTGACTTGTGTGTTCCTGCGCCCTAGTGGCATTGGCTTATCTGAACCAATAAGGTTGCCGTTTCAGACAGGTTCGGTAAATAATAGGTGGATTTATTAGCCAAATACACTCATTTGCAAACAAATCTGGTTTTGCGAGAGATTCAACGGAATCCCTCGGTTGCGATGTGTCCAGGCAACTGAATTTGCTGCACCAGGCCGCTTCATGTTTCAGTTGATACGATATTCGAGATATCGCGATACACATATATACGTAATGCACTACTCATAAAGTTGCTGAAAATTCTGCGCCTATCTGATGAAACCCCAAGAGGGGCGAAACTGGTCGTGGGCTGTCGAATAATTTTCAGCAACCTTGTGAGTAGTGTATTACGTATATAGGTGGATTTGTTGTTTACCAAACCTCTCTGAAACGGTGACTACTTAATCGGTTCCG
Source organism: Opisthorchis viverrini (assembly GCF_000715545.1). Classification (NCBI taxonomy): domain Eukaryota; kingdom Metazoa; phylum Platyhelminthes; class Trematoda; order Opisthorchiida; family Opisthorchiidae; genus Opisthorchis; species Opisthorchis viverrini. The sequence continues at coordinate 587,456 of NW_008751784.1, forward strand.
ATCATTTGACAACTGATCATTAGGGCTACCGTTTTTGGCAACAAATGAGTGATTTGGCTTATCAGTATCTGCAAATGTGTTTCCTTATGCGTTTTTTTAACCAACACAGATTTTGATGACCTCAGGATGTCTGTTCTTTTCAACCGTAAGGTGAAACGGCATAAAGGATGTTTAGTCCAATCATAGGGACAGAATGACGCTTTGTCTTTGCATTGTTCCCAAACTTGTATGTTCTTCCCTTGAAGCGACGGCGCTTCTTGAGCGCAGGCACCTCAAGCTACCAGAGCTTAGACCTCGTCTCGAGGTACACCACGAATTCGTTACTTTCCTGGTTTCGTTCTATATTCGTTTGAGCTTTACTCAGTTCACAAATATGAGCTGTATTTCGGTGGATGGGATCCTAACAGACTGTGTTTTCCAATCTCAGTTAGCTCCCTCGTTCAGTCCTTAGGCGACATTATCTACTCCCTACAATGCGTGGCGTTTTGGTTCCGTTTGACTAAAGAGAAAACGTGTTTGATATAAAAGAGAAATTTGGTAGCTCGGGTTGATCAGGTTGTGGTCGAGGTGTTCGTTGAGCTTGCTAATTTTGTCGCAAACATTTCGTCACTAATTGGGGGAAGATCATCAGTGCGTGTTTGTGAAGCAGGGCGAAGCTGTATGCCTGTGGTTATTCACAACCGCTGATGATGGCACCTTGACGACGTCACCCAGTTTAGTGACAAACTGTTCGCAGCGGAATGGTCTAGATCAGCGAACAACTCAATCACGAAGAAAACACATCAGTAATTCTGTCTAGGTCCATATTTCTTCCTCACAAAGATGTAATTTTCGAGCCCATAACTCGAATTCGTATTCAGTAATCAAGGGATATGCTTATGTATATTCTGAATCTTCGACTTTGACACCAAGTACTCAGATAACTGAGTAGGATTACGAAACTAGTAGTTTAAGTGCCTGGGATGAATTTCAGGAAGGCGATCAACAGCATTTCCAATCTGTACAGGAATGGCAACAAGTAATCGCTCAGCGGTGCGATTAGGAAATGAACTTTTACGCTTACTGCATCCGCTATTGACTTTCGTGGCTTTTCTAGGAGGACAGACTTGACTATTCCACTGTTCTAATTCCTGAGCTAATATCCTCCTGTTGCTTTGTTTCATTTATTTTGATTTTGGCTTGAGGATTCAAAGTAGTCCAGTGTCGCGTGATAGACTGGGTGCATCGGCATTGCTAGGTAGCCTTCAGAAGACTCGCTTTTTGCAAACCACACACCCGTCTCAGTGCATCGCGCAATATGATTTCAAGGTCAGATTGCCGTCGCAATTTCGTTAAATGGTCCAGTAATCCTGCATTGTTTTGTAAGAAGATGCTGCAGCTCTCAAGCCAATTAATTTTTCAGGTCCATGTAGGCGAAAAGCTCAAAAGAGAACGAAATCTTCAGTTCTCATTTTGCATTGGGTGCACTGCACAACTCCCTCTGTAGTTAGGACCAAGGGGGGATGGTCACAGCCCACTTTCTATAAACTATATCAACACCGACACGGTTTCAGCACAAATCCCCAAGTTTACTCGTCACAAATATTTCGGGCACGGAAACAGGTTTATTGGGGTAAATTATTTTAGAAAATTTGGGATCGTGAATTTGAAGTAATGTGATGCTGATCTTCAGTTGATCTAGTGGGACCTCCTAGTTGACAGTTGGGCCGATGAAGTAAAGCTGCCATTCACCGTAGCCTACGCAATCAAAAGAAAGTACGCTAGGTGTTATTTTTACACATACACGAGACTATATATAATATGTAGTAGATGATATGCATTACACGATATATAGCAACTATAATGTATATAACAGTCCAACATACTAACATGTAATAATTTTGAAATACGTTATGTTGTGTCATATTGTACAACAACGTTGATTAGAATGACATACCTCAAAACATGTTCACCAGGGGGGTGATATTATGTCATGTGTGCCTGTTCGGGGGTAAGTCTGGAACAGGTGGAACCATTTGTACTTTCTGCTGGACTGCGGGTTGATGTAACTGAATATACCGTTTGGCGAAACACATCATTGCGTGCTAGGTGAGTTCACTTTCATGTTGAGTTGGCATAACTCGGGATGGACATAATGCATTTTCCTATCTGCTGTTAAACTTGACCCGGAACACCACGGTAGGTTCCATCCGACGGTCCTGAGGAAGTGAACAGTCCAGTTTTCATTTCCACTATCCGTTATGTGAGGTATCCTAAAGCCTCATTCCATTGGAAAAAAAGTTCGAAGGAGCCACATCAATATCTACTACCAGCGCAACGGTGGACACTACTGATGAGGCACGCGAGTAGTATGTGGTTTCTCTTAACTCTGCCTTGATCTAACGGATGGTGTGATTTATTAAGAGATTTGTGGAATCTTTTTGTAGCATTCGTTTACATTGGCTTGATAGTCAATGAATATTCAGGAAAGTTGAAGAAGACACGCTCAAGAAGACGACGGATAGTCAGTTTTTAAAAACTAGGTGTATATGCGAGTTCTGCTTTCCTCTCCAATGGTTTGTAACAGTTTAGTTGATGTTTTCTAGTGAACAAATCCGCGACGAAGACCTTTTTCCTTTCACCATTATTGACTTGCGAGTCATTTAAATTTCCCCAACTTCTTCCTTGAGTGGTGCAAATAGTAACTTTGCCTGCGAGAATTATCGCCGTTTGATGGATTTCTCATAGACATTCGCAAAACCTTGACCGTTCCCATTTTCAAACTCGCAACCCCAAACTTCAAACTCATCTCAGAATTTCTTTACCTTGATGGAGTACGTTGTGAAACAAACTGGCAGGAAGATCGATTGCACATTGGATACTTGACTGAGTTTGTCTGGGGCGGCTTTGTGTCTCTACCGCACCATTCTATTTTCCGGACACGACGTTTGTTACCAAATGTCATGCGGTGGACATATCTGGGATGTCTGCAACCAGGAAGACAAGTTCTATGCTTGACAAGCATCGTGGATAAAGAACGATCGCAACAGTATACGATATTGGTCGTAATAAACCACTTTAATATGCAGCACTTTGTTTATTTTTAATTATTCTGTGGCAGAAAAGTAGTCGGGAATCGAGAACCGTCGAGCACTACACCTTCACATCCAGCAGGATCAAACTTAGCGAAATAATGCACGAGCTCACTGGAGCCCACAGGAGGGATCGATCCACCAGCACTCGACAAAAACACCATTCGTTTTAACGCCTGGAACCTCTGTGAGTATGTATGTATGCAAGTATGTATGAATGAATGAATGAATGAATGAATGAATGAATGAATGAATGAATGAATGAATGAATGAATGAATGAATGAATGAATGAATGAATGAATGAATGAATGAATGAATGAATGAATGAATGAATGAATGAATGAATGAATGAATGAATGAATGAATGAATGAATGAATGAATGAATGAATGAATGAATGAATGAATGAATGAATGAATGAATGAATGAATGAATGAATGAATGAATGAATGAATGAATGAATGAATGAATGAATGAATGAATGAATGAATGAATGAATGAATGAATGAATGAATGAATGAATGAATGAATGAATGAATGAATGAATGAATGAATGAATGAATGAATGAATGAATGAATGAATGAATGAATGAATGAATGAATGAATGAATGAATGAATGAATGAATGAATGAATGAATGAATGAATGAATGAATGAATGAATGAATGAATGAATGAATGAATGAATGAATGAATGAATGAATGAATGAATGAATGAATGAATGAATGAATGAATGAATGAATGAATGAATGAATGAATGAATGAATGAATGAATGAATGAATGAATGAATGAATGAATGAATGAATGAATGAATGAATGAATGAATGAATGAATGAATGAATGAATGAATGAATGAATGAATGAATGAATGAATGAATGAATGAATGAATGAATGAATGAATGAATGAATGAATGAATGAATGAATGAATGAATGAATGAATGAATGAATGAATGAATGAATGAATGAATGAATGAATGAATGAATGAATGAATGAATGAATGAATGAATGAATGAATGAATGAATGAATGAATGAATGAATGAATGAATGAATGAATGAATGAATGAATGAATGAATGAATGAATGAATGAATGAATGAATGAATGAATGAATGAATGAATGAATGAATGAATGAATGAATGAATGAATGAATGAATGAATGAATGAATGAATGAATGAATGAATGAATGAATGAATGAATGAATGAATGAATGAATGAATGAATGAATGAATGAATGAATGAATGAATGAATGAATGAATGAATGAATGAATGAATGAATGAATGAATGAATGAATGAATGAATGAATGAATGAATGAATGAATGAATGAATGAATGAATGAATGAATGAATGAATGAATGAATGAATGAATGAATGAATGAATGAATGAATGAATGAATGAATGAATGAATAACTCAGTACAATGTGCTTTCGATCACTCGTAGACACCCTCCCGCCGACTGTGCTGTAATCTAATGTGATCATTTTCTCTTACTCACAGTTTAGTATTCCACCACTCTACTTTCACTAAGGCTGTTAGTGTTCCTCTTCAAAGCATTTGGATTTAACCTAATCCCAGTTTTCTAATACGAGAATTATCGCCATCGATAGTGCTGTCACATTCCTGAACTTGGTGCGATATACCAGCGTCAAAGTGGTTGTTATTTTTTTCCGGTGAGCAATGCAACCCAGTTACCCTAATTTAAAAACACTTCTTAGGTACATATTTACCGCGCAACTATTTACATGGAGGCGGAAAACCGACAATCGAGTGTGTCTTCCAGTGAATTCCCCAACTGTGGTAAGTACTGCAAGTTCCTCGTAGGAGTTTCGTTAACCCTGGTGTGTGATGTATGCAATACACTCTTAGTCCCTTCCGAAAAGACTAGCATCAGGAGAAAACACTCCTTAAGAGAGACCACTTTGAGCCCGTAACTTGTAACATCCATCGAATCCCAAGCCCTTAATTCAAACCATGCAGTGTATGAACCATATTTTGGTGAGAAAAATGTCCCCAAAAGAGAATGAAATATCGGCTAGCTGTGTTCCTGCGTTTTCTTCGCTTCACATTCTGAAGACAGCCGTTGGAGTAATTAAGGCAACTTGGGGTTTGCCTACTTTCATGAGTTACTGTTTCTCAGTCCTCATGTTAATCGGATAAGGCGTACACTGATTCAGCTGGTCAGGTGACCCAAAATACACGGTATATCGGCTCGTCTTGTGATCGTGCTGCAGGCGCACCAATGGGCTATATGAGGCACCGTGCTGATTTGGCAATGGGATAAACAGTCGCGCTTGACGAAACAATGCTCGACATTCAGGCTAATCGATAGCTTTCGGTGGGCTGCAAGCGCAACTAGAAGAAAACAGCAGACACCCAGCTAACTTCATGGCACTGTAACGAAGGAAACCTTGCTTTCAAAGGTATGCTTTCGAAGGAATGCAGTGAGCTGTAATTGAATATGTGATTTACGAAAGTTTTGAGAATAAGCTTGATAGCAAAAACTACTCGGTTTCAGATTGCATGGCTGCAACAGAATAACCAGCTACGAATCCTATGTGAGTGGATTGACAGCTCGTAACAAAGGTGTTTGTTAAATCTCTGACCGTAGGCACTTCGGCCCGCTACTGTCTCTTGCGGGCATACTTCTCGAATCTGCTGATGCAGTGGTTCATGGTGTTAACCGCACTTTCTAGGCTTGAAAGACTCACTCCTTGGACCTCCTGCTGGCATTCCGCACCATAGAACATCCAGCCTAATTTTCCACCACCCAACAGACACCCGCGACCGAATCGATCACACGTCCAACACGTCGCGGAGTGACTCATTTTCGGCCATTGTCTGTCTGATTCCTCTCGTTACTCTGATTTTCTCATGAGTGAGTCACGCCGTCAACATTAGAGCGTCCATTTCGTCACCGAAATCGATTTTCGAATAGAAACATCTCCAAAGCCAAAGCTGCATGTATTCACAGGAAAGCTCAATGGTTGGCTTTGGTATAACGGACAGTAGCTTTGACCGACATCACCACGCCTTTGAACTATACCGATCGGTTGTGAAAAATACAGCCTACCCTGATTAACTCCGGTCAAACTTGAGGCAAAAAAGTTACTAGCGCTGGACGTCGGGAGGCCCGTTTTGAAGATTACATTTGGCCTGAGTCGCTTACAAACTACGATTTTCCAAGATTATAAAGTTTCCACGAAGTACACTTGTTTGTGCATCCAGTTGGCTCTAACAAGGCAGTCAGCTGGAATTCACTTCAGCCCCTGTTAAGAACAGATTGGTATGCAAATGAGTGCATCTCGCGAATTTCGTATAATGTGGGGTCAAGTAAAACATAAGGTTGACGAAATCTAGAGGGGCTCCGCTTTACTGATGAATTTCAAGAAAGACGAAACTAGTCATGAGCTGTTAAGGGGCTTCCAGTAACCTTACGAGTAGTAGTGAACTTTCAAGTGATTCTCTTCTCTTTCTATACGGATTCTAGTAAGTAAACCCGGTGCCTGTCTTTGATCAGCTGAAGTAAGGATGTTGAATGAAGCGATCTTCGTCACTTGGCTCTAGACCGATTTGGTAGCGGGCCGAAGTGCCGTCCTGACTATGCACGTTCGACTCTAGGTAGAACCGACCAACTTCCATCCGACTTTTCACTCAGTCGCAATGGTGGGCAACACAAACAATGAAGGCCAGGATCTCGCAGAGGTTTTAACGAGACTGAATTGTTTAACAGTCCGTCGCGCACCCCATAGATGGATTTTCGTATAGAAACAGCAGTACATCGAAAGGTACAGAAAAACCGGATTATTTAAGAGCTGTCTGTAGGGCATCGACATTGATTAAAACCTAGAGAGAGGACAAGATGGCTCAGTGGTTAGAGTGAAAATTTACTGACAGCAAATTCCGTGGTTCTGATCCGACCTCTGAATCTTGACTCCCCCTGCCTAGATTTGAGCAACCTAGCACTATCCCAGCTTTCATGTTTCCTTCGGGTATCATGGCAGTTAAGCACCGTAAGAGAGTTACAGCTGATCGATTTTTTATTAATTTTGAGTACAACCACTCAGGCGTTTCATGTCTTGCAGCTTACTGTCGATCTGCTGGCAGGCTGGGCTGATTGATCAATAACTGATCATTTCCCAGACATGGCATATATATGCGGGGAGGGGTGCTGATATCTTCACATAAGGCGATGAAACAAATGAACTTCTGTTCGAGGACCTTACATATAGCCTCTGGCTTCATAGTCTGTCCCATCACGTTGCAATTACTTGGAATTTTGGGGACCAGGCTCTTCGCGAACTAGTCATGATCTGATCCAACTGGTTTTGATGAACTTGGACCAGCTAAAACGCTCAGGCGGCAAAGCATGGTACTCAAACTTTCGGTAACGCTGCGTTCAGCATATGCTTCTTTCCGCGTGATGTACCGTAGTCAGTTTGACAACCAACCGGATTGTGAGGTCTCTAGCGCTAATTTTTCATGATCCATAGTTCCTGATAGGAAGGTGATTACTCTATTCTATAACTTTGGGCATCCCGCGCTTCTAGGAGAATCACCCTACTGCGTTTGCAGTACGATTCTGGCTCAAGATTGCAACGAAAGGTAAATAATTTTGTACGAATTTTGGTCAAGCTCCTTCCGTTTTCAACCTTTTTTCATAGCTACAAACTGGGGTTCCTCATTACAGGGTGCCCAGCATGATAACCTTAATGACCCAGGTCCTTCAAGTATTGGTCATTAGATAATGACACAGTATCACTTATTCAGACAGTTGCCACATGGGAAGCTCTGCTGTGCTCTTTCTCTCCTGCATGACACTATTCTGTCGTCCATACGTTATTGACTAAACCAACGCCTGGTAGTTATTTCTGTCTTGTCTACGCGTGGTGCCGTTTTCTCAGCTGAATATGCACGAATCAGTTGACTGTTCGGTGATAGTTGGAAGAGCTACGAGTTGTAAAGGAACCTAGTGTTTCTCACCACGTGAGTAGTATTAACAGCTTCTAGCCTGAGGCCGACCCATCAGTAACCGCAACCGGCAACGCTGGTTTCACCACTCCCGCTGCAGATCATGAAAGTCCCGGCTAGTCATAAGTTTTAGCCCGATACTCAGTAGTGGTTAGGGTGTCCACCAGCTGAACTATATAATGCATGTTCGACTTGCAGAACCTCGTAGAATTCAGTCCTCTGATATTTAGTGTTGTGTGTACGATTTCAAGTCTGCGAATACAGTGGCACGTCTCTGCTTCACTGTTCCGCTTTTCGCGTGAACGAATTTCCAATCGGACATGGAAGCTTGTCACCAGATTGCGATAATAATAATAATAATAATAATAATAATAATAATAGAGAGTAATCAATAATGAGTCAAGTAGTCGTTCTGGGTCATTCTTTGTTGCGCATTGCGAGGGGGTTTTGCAGATCTATCATCCTGTACGTACCTATCTGTAACTGTCTCATTGGCACAGCGGTCGGGAGCCTAATGGTTAAATACCGAATAGTTTTTTCCCTTATGAATCGGTCTGGACGTAAATAATCCAACCATAGGTTTATTAGTGAGTGTGAAAGTCAGTAGTTAATTCATTTGAACGATACCAGTCACCGGGTATCTTCTCTAAGCCTACATTTAGGGCAGGATGGATTCAGTCAGTGTGTGAAGACCGACGAGCTGCCAATCGTACCCCACAAGACCGATGTCGACTGGCCCTCAGGAAGGGTAATTTGACCTGCCTTCGCCAATGAAGTTAAAACCTGATACGAAAGAGAGAGTGTGCCGGGTGCCACGATCTTTGTCCAGGTAAAGAGAACTTAGAGGACATCAAGCTTCCGAATTTCAGTCTTCAACGGATAGACTGAAGAGCCTCGCTGCTTTGTGGAATTCAGTTGGTTTGTTTTGTTGCACGAAATTCTGTGAAGTGCGTTTTGAGCAAACATCTCGGTTGGTTAATGGCACAGGATTAATTTTTCCTAATTCAGTAGACCTATGTTTTGTTGAAGCGGTGACTGAACCCTTTTGGGTGCATACATCCCACGTTCGTCAGTTCTACGGTGAATTGTAGGGAGTTGTGAAAGTCATATTATTCTTTGACAGATCGTCTACATCTCAGTGCATAAATTTTCCAAACGTCTGTCAAATTCCGAATCAAATTTTCACTGGTAGTGGACAACGAAACGAAATATCCACCTCGCTCCATAGGCTGTCATGAAGACATTAGAAGAACAACGCCTCAGGCTAGCCACGATCGCCTTCACGACACGGTAGTTGTCAAGATAAAAGCGGACAGACAGAAAACCAACTAGCCCCTTTTTATTTGACCTAATCTGGCAGTCATTTAGTAAGCAGAGCCAACAAGAAAGCACACTCAGTGAACACAAAACAGAATCCACACAGCTTCTGTTCAGTGGCACTACCTACAGAAAAAAGCAGAAGTCGCTGGACCACCTAGATCGATATTTTAATGAAAACCTCGAAAACGAATAGTTATGGCTAGCTCTAGACAAGTCGCTATTGTATAAACATGTTGATTATATTATATTAGCTTTGAATCCCGCTCTATGATTCCTAACACTGTAACGATTTTTATCATTTAAGCGGAAGTCAAAGGGAACTCCCAGTTTCATGATGTGACATGGAATAGAAACCAGGGTGGTTCGCTCTAAAGAAGGGGTGAATGGGAGAACATACATTGTCTGTTCGGATTCGTAGACATGAAGTGTAAAAGCAACCCAGTAAGGTGCCTGGCGCGCACACAATTTCAGAAGATCTGGTCCATTACCTGATTATCTACTTAAGGTGGACATTCAATACAGCACAGCTGAGGATACATTTCAGCAGTGGCCAACTACTGATAGGAATCTCATGGGTACAGTGTTCATATACTTATGCAAGCCGGTGGGTTGAAGGACGCGACATTTAGCTCAGAGAATCAAAATCAGCGCTTGTCGAATCGCCGAAAAACTGGAGCAGTCACAAATGTGAAAACCAATATCATCAGTCACTTTATCTAATCGGACCACCGGATTACTCCGGCCAGATATTTCCGTATAATCTATCAAGTACCACAAAATCGGCTATTCGCTAACGATTTTTCAAAACAGCTGGAAAGTTGAGAAATAGGATAAGAGACCACTTTTTTGTCAGCAAAAGTTACATCTAAAAGATCTGACACCGTCTTGTCTGATGAATCAGACTTCTCGCCAGTGGTTTTGTTCCCAAAATGCATCAACTCTGTAAAGTATTTTAACCAATTTTTCGTTGGTATTTTTAGGGGTGTCTTCAAACTACGATCAACGAGCCTGCGGGTCAGTGACCCGCGCACTGCTAATGATTCCCAATAGAGAGGAAACAACTGTGTATCTCTTGAATTTTCGGCATAGCTTGGCTTCACTTACATGACAAAATCTCTATTTGATCTTGAAGCCTACTCACGGGTAGGGGTGAATGATGCCCGCCTTTTGAGATCCATCCAACTGAACATTTGATTCCACGGCGATCGATGAAAGTGCAGCCGTACATCATCAGTTTATTGACACTAAGCCCCCGTATGCCTTCCCATTGCACTAGTCACAGAAACTTTCATACGGAATTTATGTCTAGCATAGTTTGTATGTGAAGTTCGACTCGACTGTTGCATCCAGAAACCGGCTATGTGTATTGCTGATCTTGAGCGCTATGGTCCACAGATATGCTCCAGTCACGTGGACTCATCTTATGTGTTGATCGCTCGGGAAAGTCACCGCAACCCACAACAAACTAGTTTTCTCGCAGCTGCAAATTCAATTGTTTGGTTGATGCGGTCTCGCAGAGCTGGTCTCTGACGTCACATCAGCTGTGTCTGTAACTAATCACAGTGACGGTACCACGACGAACGGATGGCCTGTTTTTTAATCTCATCGTCTGTTGACATCTGTTCCTATCATTGTCGTTGTCAACCCGATAATATCGAGAACAGTTTGAGTTATCTGTCGAGGGAACATTTTCTAAGGCGCTGGTGAATGATGAGATAGAGATTTTCAGCCGATTCGTGTGGGAGCTGACTTGCACTGCTCACCGAGTCACAGATCACCCATGAGAGTAAGCCTATACAACTTAGTTTCTACCGTCATCATCCACGCGTGTCCATTCTGCTTTAACACGAACTGGTTCTACATCTCTCCTCGCTATTCTGTTTGGCAGAGTAGATGGATAGAAGCATGGCAAAGTTCATCTTAGAGCGACAGCTAACACCATATAGTGCCGCCAGCTGTTAATTCTACTATCATCCTGAGTAACGTTTAGTCTTCCTAAGTTCAGTAAGAGAGTGACCTCCGTTGCCGATTACTAGGTCTAGCATTTTGATCACTGATTCAACCTGAAAGCCCAGGGTTCTATATTTTCGGCAGGATACGCCGATGGGGAGCTTGGAATGGCACTGCATCATTAGTTACCAACTGGAAGACCCTCTATTGGTGATTCCAGTACAGTTACATGGGTGCTGGACTAAGCTCAGCTCGATCGTAATCGCACATTCCTACAGAGGAAAATGTCGATAGCTCAGGTAGCGTAGATGGTCGTTGGCTTGCTCGCTGAGCTGGGCAATTTGATTGCAAACGTTTCATCACGAATCGAGGTGACATCACCAGTGCGTTATTGGGGTGCGTAGTTGTGCGTAGCGGTGGGTTAGTGGCTGTGCGTTGAGTCGTGTTGCATGTGTGTTAATATACCTGCTGGTAGCCGGGGATGACCTTTGACCGCGATTAGTTGTTCGGTCGGGCGGTTCCATTGGTTGTTCTGTTATCTCGTGTCCTTATTCGCCGATGCCCACGTGACCTTTGAGCTTGGCATCCCTCGCCGTCGTAGTCTGGGCGATGTTGGAGGGACTTTGTCCTTCCAAATTATGGCTTGTGACCTTTACTGATTTGACTCCGAGGAGTTCCTTGTTTCTCCTCCTTGAGTGTTCCGGTTGAGATGTTGGTCTTTTGCACGTAGAGGTGTGTAAATTGGATCCAGTTCATTGCACCGGTTGATCGAATCTGCCGTGGAGTACAATGCTTCCAGAAATTCTCTTCCATGTCGCCTGTTTCCGTATGCCAAAATTTTCGCGTTTTCTTGGTCCTCCTGTATAGATATCAAGGACAGGGGGACATACCTCCTGACAGATGCGTTGTGTTCCTTTATTCGTGTACATAATCTCTTCCCAGTTTATCCAACGTAGAATTTGTTGCAGTCGTTGCAGTTGATTTGGTATAACACATTGTTCCTCTTGGTTTTGTCCCGGTTGTCCTTTGGTCTGGAGATTAATTTCCTCAGGGTGGCATTCAGTTTATGGGCCACGAAGGTTCCTTTTTGAGCCAATAATCTGGTTGCGAGCTCTGATATGTTCTTGATATAAGGTAGGACTACCCGCCTGGTGGCCTGTTCTTGCTGTTGCTGTTGTTGAGATGTCTTCTTCAAGTTTCTCTTGATAAAACTCCTTGGACATCCATTGTTCTGGAACGCTCTGAATGGATGGTTTTCCTCCTTCTTCAGTAGTTCTGTGGTGCTGCGGTGTGTCTCCGCCCTCTTGAACAAGGTTTGGACGCAGCTCTTTTTGTGGCTTACTGGAT